>NC_057796.1:41889510-42114498 GCF_018294505.1 Triticum aestivum
AGAAGGAGATTGTTAAGTGTGAGTGTGTGTTTTACCCATCCAGGCGGAAGTTATCTGCACAAAAGAGGAGAACAATGCGATGTGGCGTTAGGATTGATGGTAATTAAACGTATGGAGACATAGAGACCTTGAACGTGCATGTGTGAGAGGTATACATGTATACGTGGGATGTGTGTGTGTGCGCGCGCGCATGATCGAGATAAAAGAAAGAAGACATAAGTCATAAGATCAACGACATGGGAGAGACGGATCGATATGACTATATGCATGCATGTGAGAATGCAGGGAAGAAGGCCCGACAATTGAGCATGTGTTTTTGTCTTTAAGAGATAGTGATGTGGGCTGGAGCACGCATCTATGGCAAGCAGAGGGAGTGAGGCGGAACGATTGTGCAAAAGAGACCAACCTATAAATGCATATGTATGGAGAGACATATATAGTGTGGGTGATAGGAAGCAAGACTCCGTGCGAGAAAGAAATGTTGACGGAGAAACTACAGATAGATACAGAGATGGAGATGCTAGCTAGAGGGACATCCGCTAGTTTGGGTGTTGGAGATGACCGTCGGGTGGTTCAAAGGGTGAAGTTATATATGTGTGTGAGAGGGCACTTGACTGCATGTAGAGAGAAACATATGTAGTGTGCGTGATAGGAATCAAGAGTGAGGCCGAGAAAGAAGGTTGATGGAGAAACAGATAAATAGAAAGATAAAAATGCTAGCTAGTGTGCGTTAGAGATAGGAGTCGAGTGGATCAGAAGGCTGGGTTATGTGTGTGGGTGTGAGAGAGATAGAGAGAGGGTGCAGGTGAGTCACATACAAATAGATATCAGAGAGAAATGAGATCCAGAGAGACGGAGTTTTGTGTCTGCGAGAGAGAAAGATATTTCACAATGAGAGGGATAGCTAGAGAGACATACGAGGGAACGCAAGATATCTCTAGGGAGAGAGGGTGTGTGTGAGCGACATACAAGAGAACAATGGAGAAATATGAGACCCTGGGAGATAGAGTTTGTGTTTGTGTGTGAGAAAGAGATATTGAAGAGGAAGAGTCGTAGGTTCTCATATCTAAGGAGTGAAAGACATCTATGTATGAGGCGTGTGCGAGTGGCACACATTGGAATAGTAGAGAGAAATGAGACCCCGGGAGACAAAGTTTTGTGTTTGTGTGAGAGAAAGAGATTCCACATGGAGAATCATAGTTAGAGACACATAGCAGGGAGCGAGATATACTTAGAGAGAGATAGAGTGATGAAGGTCGAGGGAGAGAGTACCGTCAGTGTGTTACGAAGATAAAAGATCATTGTCGACATACAGGTAGCACGAGAGATACCTGAGAGACGATGAACGCGTATAGGTCCAGAGAGATAGTCCTATATAAGCATGAGTGATAGCTATATGAGACGAATATCTGGATTAAAGGGGATTCAAATATTTAAACTGGATATCACGACATCGATAATATCATAACGCAAATTGGTGTATCAAACATGCATATTCATTTGAATTTCGGCACACGTGTAATGTTATATAGTTTATCAATATTGGTGATCCATAGATTCTTCAATTACAAACAATGCATGGTTTATATGCAATTAATGTCTAAACGGGATTACACTATATGTTGCGTGTGTGAAACACATTATACATGTTTGAGAAGTAAAAAAAACCCGCATGAAACACACATTAATTGGAGAGAGTTAGCGAGGAATGCATACATTGGATTTCAACATAAAGTGGTTTCAAATATTTGAAAATCCAAATTGATGGATACAACCTTATGAATCTGAGATCATGCCATTTGTAAACCATATTTATGTATAAATGGTGTTGTGCTTTTGAAAGTATATATAAAAAATGATGTATATAGAATGTAATTCCAATTGAAAATGGATCCCGCCCGAAAATATAGAATACAAACGGGATTCGAATTGAGTTGGCACGGTAAACGTGCACTCTACAAAATTTGAACGAAGCGGGGAAAGTCGCAGTAACCGCCCGAAACCAAAATCTGCGACATGAAAATCACTACTGCCTATCCCTGCCACGCAAAGCCTATCTGCTGGATTTCCATAGGTTTCGATAGGGGTACGTTTGTAATTTCACCCAAACATGACGTAACCGCCCCTCACCCGGATTCATACACGGTGGGCGCCAAAACACAGTGTGTCCTCGGCCGAAATTGACTCCCTCCCCGATTGATATTCATACACGGTGGGCGCCAAAAACAAACTCTCGTCGGCAAATATTCGGTGTATGCGAGATTATCGTCCTATCCCCAACCGACTAATGTTGCTGTGATGTAGTAGAAATTTGAAACGGGGGCTAAGTTTGTAAATTTCCTCGCATTTGAGACAAGCGCGCCCTGAATACATGGTTCCCCCCTTCCTCTCTACCTCCCTTTTCCCCATTCGTACTCCGTGGGCGCCAAAACACCCTCTCCACCCCACCCTCCTCCGTCCGCCGCTGTCTGCCACCCCATCCACCGCCGTCCTCCTCCACCATGCCGGAGCTGATACCCCAACGCCGCCGTCCATTACAAGAGATCGACCTCTCTCATCCACGGCTTCGGACCGGGATCCTTGCATCCCGTCCTCTCGCTTCATCCCCGCAGTCGTCCACCTTGCCAGTGCCGCTCCTACGACCATCTCGTCCACCGCGCCCCGCCGCCACCGTCTACCCTCCTAGATCTGCTTCCACGCCGCTGACAGCCATCGCTACCGCAGCACCGTCAAATTCTCAGCAGATGCGTACACGGCGCCGCAACAGAGGCGGTACTCTTTCGTATCTGCTCAACTTATTTATCGCAGCAAGAAAATAGATCGCCACTGCTTTACTCTGATTTCTTGTCTTGGTTGCGAAGTTGCCTTTGTCCGGTTTGCACCTTCAGATCCGCCATGGCACGCTCAACACTATACTCCCAATGCTTATGGTTTTCCCCTTTTATATTCCACACTAGTTAAATCACAGTAGACTAAATTTCAAAATTGGGTCAGTCGATTTTTCAGAGCTCGTCGGAGTTCGCCGGTGCGATCGAAGGGGCTCGGGTGGTTGTGGGGCCTCGCCGAACGAAGAAAACTTGACGCGGGTGGGGGTTGGGGCGAGGGTGGGGGGTGGGGGTGGCGGAGGAACACAGGCGGTGGGGGCCGGTGGTCCGGCCGGCGGCCCGTGCGGTGTTCTGTATGGGAAGAATCAGAGACGAGGAAGAAGAAGGGTTAGGAGACGTAGGATCTTCATCCAACCGCCTGAAATGGTCGAGAGACAGCTGGGAGTTGCATTCTTAATGCGCTCTGGTTCATCATGTGTGGGCACTGCGCAACCAACATTTTTATTATCCAAAATCTGCTTGCTCTTCTTTACCATGTTCCTCTTCCGTTCTTCTTTAATATGTACTCTCTCCATTCCTAAATACAAATCTTTGTATAGATTCCACCATGGACTACATATGGCGCAAAATGAGTGAATCTACACTCTAAAATGTATCTGGATACATCTGTATGTGATCCATAGTGGAAATCTCTACCAAGACTTATATTTTGGAACGGAGGGAGTATGATAGTAGTACAGTATGTTCCTTGTATTGAAGATGAGCAGGGACATTTGCAGTGTAGAGGTCTGTACGGTCGGTTGTGATGGACACTTTGAGCCTCTTTGATTCGTAGGATCTTGTAAACATAGGAATAGGATTTGTAGTGGCCTGCCCACTTGAATCCTATAAGAATAGCAAGGAAATGCGAGGAGCTGTGTCGCCTTTGAGAGTTACACTGATATTAACAGTACCGCACCTTCACTGGAAGAGAGCTGGTATCGGAAGCCTTTCTAGCCGTACCGGCAATACTAGCACATATATTCCAGCAAGTTCCACTTTGCTGATTTTACTCTGATGCTTAAGGTTTTCCCGTTATATCTACACTATGATCTGTGTAGCTGCTTTGTGTCGCACTAGCAGCAGTCCACTCTTGAAGCTAAACACTGCAATGACTTACAAAATTGGCACCAAGGCATTGAGTGCCATTCTGGATGCAATGAAACTCATACGCTCCCCACCTGTTGATTCTTGTTCAGAATATGATCCTAATGACTATTCTAACCTCGAGGAGTCAAAGGCAGATGGCCTGTCCTGTTCACCCATCAAGGTGCCTGTTCTAATTTGGCAATGTTTTATTGATTGCGGGTATCTTGCATATGTTGTCTTGCATTTCTTCTACTTTGTTTCACTGCCATCTGCTTAGTTTACTCATCATATATGTCGAGATGCCATGCCCATCCATTATCAATACATATTCCATCTGTCATCATACCATGTTTTTCCACTCAAATGCTGTTCTTGTGCATCAGACATCAAAAAGGAAGAGGGTGATTGCCGAACCTGAAGGAGCAGCAGCAAAGTCCTTGAAAAACGTGGTGGTGCCGGAGAAATCAGACAACACCCCACTTATATTGGTTGTACAACCAGTGACACAAAATGTAGGACCGACTCCAGCAGACTGTACCCATACTTCACTGGCCACACCACTAGCCCCACCACACAGGACCTGCACTCCAGCAAAAGGTATATCGATTTCATTTGCCATAGCACCAGCTGTACCATAGAAAAATCCCACTCCAGCAAAAAGTACAGCAAGTCCACCGGCCGAAGACCTATCCCAACTGCAGAGACGGCCAATTCTTGCAGATTGGAACCCCCATTCCATTTATTCCCAGTTTAAAAGACAATGCTTTCAATGTTGTTAGGGACTACGTGCATATATTCCCATCATGGGAAGATTATTGTGAAGACAAACACCATTTTCACATCTTCTTGTCCAACTTACGTGTAAGTGCTATTATTCATGGTTATTATTTTCCTGTTTTCTGCTAATTGAACACATCAATGATTTACATTACATTGTTGTAACTAGGCGAGGGTCAATCTGGATAGTCATGACGAGCAAAGCTTGCTTGTGCTTTTCAAGGAAGCATTGCAGCAGTATCGATGTTACCTGAGGAAATCACACTTTGGTGGCAAGTCTATAAACGAATTTCCGGTGAAGTCTCCTGTGCTAAATTTAGAAGACATTGAATGGAAAAACCTTGTTATGCACTGGTCTCATTCCCAGGATGAGGTACTGTCTATGAAATCACATGACAATTTGAACTTCTACTTTTCCGCATGTGCCTTACAGATCTTTTTTGCAGGAAATCTGCTCGAAGAAGAATTCCGGTTTGACAAGAACGACAGGATATCGCAAATATGCTGCCCGCTGCTTTGCTCTTGTTAGTACCTGTTGTCCTATATCACTGTACTTGCATACATACCTGGTTCATTATGTGATAGCAGTATGCATGATAGCTTGCTTATCAATTGTTCGCTCCAAATTATCTGATATGTATGAATGGTTACATTAGTGTAGAATATATCCAATGCCAATGTTTTTTAGCTCTTCATTGTTTTTGTAAGTACATGCTGTCCTTTATCAGTGTACTTATAATGACAGGTAGTTGTTCATGTACCATCACTCTGCAGCTTATTTTCCTTTGCCCTCCATTTTCTACACATCAGATCTATATTTACTCTTACCATAAGGTTGGTACTGAAGAAGTTTAGCTGTGTATTGCTCTTGCCTGTACCTTTTGCCTGTATCGCTGCACTTACATTTATAGCTACTTGGTTATGTGGCATCACTCTTCATCTTACCTTAAATATTCTTCATTTTTTCGTATATTATCACATCTATATTTACTATTAACAAAATGTAGAATAAAGTCAATGCTTTTCAAGAAAATTCTATGGTAAACTTCTTGAATTGCCCCCACCATCAGCATGGACAAGGCCTTTATAGAGCCTGTCTTCACCAATAATGTAAGTTTGTCCATCTCAAGCCTTCAAACTTTGTTGTATATATTTGGTTAGGCATGACTGCAACAGCTGTTTATTTTTGGTGTTTGCATCAAATTGCTTGTTTAAAGTTTATTATGTAGTTCATAAACAAAAGTTTGTCCTTTCTCAATTTAAGTTTTCAGTTGTACAACCAAGTTCCTTCTTCATACCATGTAAATTAAACTATACAGAGCAAGTGATCTTCTTTTGCACTACATGTATGCTTCTGTTCTTTATCCGTAATCCAGTGGTGTGGTGAACCTACCCACTACAGCACAATGTCATATTCTACAATGTCTTAACTATGAACAATGTCATATCATTCTACTATTATTTAAACCGTCTCTTTATTTGCCAATCTGAAATGGTATAAATTGACAGCACACTAACCATTGATACTTATGAGTTCTTGATCTGTAATCCAGTGGTGTCGTGAAGCTGCCAACTCCTTCACAATGTCATTTCCTGCCATGTCTTGATGTGAACAATACCATATTGTGTTAATGCAATTTTAAACTATGTCACTTTATTCGTCAGTAAGAAATGTGATGAATTGTCAGCACTGATACTTTTATGTGCAAAACCTGTCATCTGTCTGCTTCTTTATCTTTCAGAGTGAGGAAGATATAAGTGTTGAACAAGCGCAGTCTCATCATCTTGCTCAGCTGCTTGCGCTGCAGCTCCCCAGCAGGGCTAACCTTTCTTGAACTCTATTGAAGTGCTGCCAGTTTTGTATATTATTTTGTCGGCGTGTTTATTTGCACTGGTGGCGATCTTTGATGCCCAGTGTATGTAATCTGCTGTCTGCTTGTGCTTTATTATCATAATGGCGAACTTTGATGCCCAGTGGATGTAATATGCCGTAATTTCTTTATTGTATAGTCTAGGTATTTTCTTATTCACGATGCTGCAGTTATTTTACTGTATATATATCCTGTCTTCGCAGTAAACCGACCAAACTGTAAAATTACGATACATAATCGGGCCATCATGCAATCACGATGTAGGTTGGGCCTGAAACGTGCCGAACAGCTCACGGGCCGGTAGCAGCCCGAAATGAACCCCGTCCCATGATTGCGCGAATCAAATCACGGGCTTTTAACAGGCCAAAATTGTCTCGGTCCTTGTTTGGCCCAATCAGATATCGGCTGCGAGCAGGCCGGATGCAAACTGGGCCGTAGTTAGGCCAACTATATAACGGGCTTTTAACAGGCCGAAATTAATATAGGGCCGAAATGTTAAACGGGCCTTTAACAGGCCAAAACTAATATCAGGCCGAATTACTAAGTGGGCCTTTAGCAAGTGGGCCCAAAAGCATAGTGTCCAGTTGACGGGCCAAATCTGATATGGGCCATAATTGAGCCCAAAGCCTCTTAAAGGGCCGGACCTGATCTAGGCCGTAATTTGGCCCAGAATGTGGTAGGCTTTTAACGGGCCGGATCTCATATGGGCCACTATTAGGCCCGGAGCGTGGCAGGCCATTAATGGACCGGATCAAATATGGGCCGGCATTTGGCCCAAAACATGGCAGCCAGTTAATGGGCCAGCCTACTAGGGTCCTCAAAATCTTGTGGGCCTACAGCTGGGCGGGCCCATTAATGTCGGCAAAATCTCGTGGGCCTTTAGCTAGGCCGGCCCATTATGATCCGCAAGAATCTTGTGGGCCTTTACCTGGGCCGGCCCATTATGGCACACAAAAATCTTGTGGGCCTTTACCTGGGCCGGCCCATTATGGCCCGCAAAATCTTGTGGGCCTTTAGCTGGGCCAGCCCATTATGGTCCGCAAAATCTCGTGGGCCTTTAGCTGGGCCGGGCCATTATGGTCCGCAAAATCTTGTGGGCCTTCAGTTGGGCCGGCCCATATAACTTGATGGGCCGGTCCACGTGTCAACATATCATAGGCATGTCTCGCCCATTGGACGAGTGACACCTGTGCCAACGCGGACCTGACACGTGTCTCCTCCAGCCAATGATGATTTTACACGTGGAAAATCCCCATTGGTCGGGGCTGTTAACGGGTTATCGGATCCAAAACCCGACCGATAGCTTAACGGCGTTCCGTTACGGTGGATGCCACGTGTCGGTCACCCTTGACGAAAGCACTTCTGTGAGGCACGATTTATCGTCATGGAAGTGGACACTTCCGTGATGATAACTTTGGTAACGTCATGGAACACTTCTACGACAGCACAGGTATGACTATCTTGATTCTGTCATAAATTTGTCATGGATGTACATGCATGACAAAAAACGTGACCTACTGTGACAAACACGTATCATCACGGAAGTGTATTTTTTTGTAGTGACTATAACCGTGCATGGGAACCGTTAGATTGCTCTGGAGTGTGAAGAAGGTGATGTGGCTTATGCTGAGTCGGTTTGTGCGACAGAAGAGTTGAAGTTTTACAAGGACAATGTTGATCCGGCAGATATGACTTCATTGAAGAAACCAACTACAGAGCATGATCTGGCCCTTAATTTTAAATTGGCTGATGAGACTAAGCTTGTTGACTTCGTGCCTTGCGATTCGTCCAAGCAGTTTAGCATCAGCGCTAACTTGGATCCGAAATAGGAAAGCGCGCTCATCGAGTTCATCCGTGAGAATCGGGACATCTTTGCATGGAAGCCTTCTGACATGCCAGGTGTACCGAGAGAACTCGCTGAGCACACTCTCAATATTGATCCCAAGTATAAACTGGTCAAGCAGTTTCTCCGCCGGTTCAATGAAGAAAGACACAAAGCTATTGGAGAAGAAGTAGCCAGGCTCTTGGCGGCTGGATTTATCGTTGAAGTATTCCATCCTGAGTGGTTGGCTAATCCGGTGCTGGTCCTTAAAAAGAACGGCACTTGGCGTATGTGTGTGGACTACACAGACCTTAACAAAGCTTATCCAGCAGATCCTTTTGCCCTCCCTCGTATTGATCAAATTATTGATGCTACGGCGGGTTGCGAGCGTTTGAGCCTTTTGGATGCATATTCTGGTTATCACCAGATCAAAATGGCAGCTAAGGACCAGGAGAAGACAGCCTTCATAACTCCCTTTGTAGCCTTCTGCTATGTGTCCATGCCTTTTGGGCTCAAGAGTGCCCAGGCAACTTATCAACGGTGTGTGCAGAATTGTCTTCATAAATAGATCGGCCGCAATGTTCACGCCTATGTGGATGATATTGTGGTGAAATCAAGGAAGAAGGAGACATTGATTGATGACTTGAAGGAAACCTTCGATAACCTGCGGGTTTACAAAATGATGTTTAATCCGGCCAAGTGCGTCTTTGGTGTACCTGCAGGCAAGCTCTTGGGTTTTTTGGTGTCTAACCGGGGTATTGAAGCTAATCCGGAAAAGATCAAGGCAATCACCTCCTTGGCCAAACCGAAGTGTATCAATGATGTTCAACGTCTGGCAGGACGGATTGCCGCGTTGAGCCGGTTTATCAGTCGCCTTGGCGAGAAGGCCATCCCTTTGTATCAGATGCTGAAAAAAACGGATAACTTCGTCTGGAGTGACGCCGCTAATGAAGCATTTGAGGACTTAAAGCGGCAGCTGGCTAATCTGCCGGTTCTCGCTGCACCATTTGACAAAGAGCCATTGTTGCTATATGTGGCAGCTAACGCCCGGGCTGTTAGTGTGGCTATTGTGGTGGAGTGCAAGGAGGCCGGAAAGGAACATCCGGTTCAACGACCGGTCTACTATATCAGTGAGGTACTTATTGAGTCCAAGCAGAGGTACCCGCATTGGCAAAAATTGGTGTATGTGGTTTTTATGGCAAGCCGGAAGCTTAAGCAGTATTTCCAAGGTCATCCCATCACGGTGGTTAGCTCTGCTCCGTTGGGAGATATAATTCAGAACAGGAAAGCAACTGGCCGGATTGCTAAGTGGGCTATAGAGCTCGGGCCTCACGGGTTGAAATACATACCCCGAACGGCGATCAAATCTCAGGCACTTGTGGATTTCATCAATGATTGGACAGAATTACAAGCGCCAGAGGAGAAGCCGGATCATACTTATTGGACTATTCATTTTGATGGGTCTAGGCAATTGGAGGGCTCGGGGGCTGGAGTCGTATTAACTTCCCCACGAGGTGATAAGTTTTGTTATGTTCTCCGTTTAATGTTCCCTTGCACTAACAATGCAGCTGAATATGAGGCTTTACTCCATGGTGTGACACCCAAAATTTTTGGCCTTGTTTTATTTATTAAAATATTGCCAGGAAATAAAACTTTTCCATTTTTGTCAAGTTTTGCCTCTTGTGATTTTGGATCTTTGCCTCTAGTGGAAAAACTTTCAAAGGTATTGTTGGACTTGATTCCTCTCTATAATAAAACAATTTTTTTTATCAGTGGATTCAATTGTTGCAAGATTCATTTCTTCAAAAGCTTTCTTTCTTTAAAATGATTTCTTTTGCATTTGGGGCCCATTTGCACTACAACCTCTTGACAAATGCTTTTAAAAATTCCACCAAAATTTGGGGATGTCATGTGATGGTTCCACATCACTTTTATGCACAAATACCTCCTGGCCATTGGAGATTTTGAGCTCTACACCAACTTTTTCAATCTGGTCCAGTAGGCACTTTTGCACTGCAACCCTATTAATTATTTCTTCAAAAATTCTTCCAAGTGTTTGGAGATGACAGTGGATGCATACAATTCATCTTCAAGCAAAAACCCAATGATGTTCCTTGGAAAATTTGAGTGGATAAACCTCTTTTGCATTCTGGTCCAAGTTGATGATTTGTACTGCAACCATTCTTTTCCCTGCTCTAGTAACCCTGAGCTTTTTCCTACTTGTAGCCCTTCCTACCAAACTCTTAAGTCCAGGAGATTGGGCTCATTGGAGGTTTTGAAGTGCATACTCTAAACCCTTCTATTTTCTGTCCAGAACTGGAGTTTTGCAAAACTTGCACTATCAACTTTCTGTGTTTGCCAAACTAATCTTACCTCCATCTCCTGCATCTAAAGAGACACTGATCTGGAGATTTTGGCCGCTCCAAGAGTTGCCTAAGTGCACTTGGCATTCTGTCGAACACCTGGTGTGCACAGACATTTTTGGCAAGCTCTCTGGTTTGCATTGTGGTCTTGAACCCCTGGCCTATCCATCTTGTCCACTGAGCTCCTAGCCACCCCTACCCTTGATCTGTGATTTGCCAGATCCACCCTCGCGCTCTAGACCACACTGGCATTCCGTCGAGCACCTGCCGTGCGTGCTCTGGGCGCGCCCAGAGCGCACGTTTTGCACGCGCGCGCACTACGCCGACACGCCGCACTGACGCGCTCGACGCGACCCGACCCTGGCCCCTTCTACATCGCTGAGCCGCGCACTAGCCGCCCCCGGCTCCACGGCATCCCTGGCACCCTGCTGCGCCGCTGGCCGCGCCCTTGGCGGCACGCCGGCATCGGCAGTGGCCTCTGCCATGTTCGGCACCGCCCAAACCACCAGCGCACGCCAGCTGCCCGGAGCACAGGTCGTGCTTATCCTCCTACCCGTCGGGACGCTTTCGTCGCTGCTGCGATGCCCTGCAACTACAGCAACGGCTGTCGCCGACGAGCTTATCTTCTGCCGCCACGGAGCCCGCCTCGTCACGCTATAAAGGGGGACCCCGAGCCTCCCCGAGCACGCAGGCGACATCAGACCTTCCCCGTAGAGCTCCCCTAGCAGTAGATTGACCGAAGAGGACCGTCCTCCCCAACTCCGGCCAGCTCGGCCGCCGCCAAGCTCCGGTGCAATTCGTCGCAACCAGACGCCCTTTCGCCCAACTAGCGCCACCAAGAACCTCCCCGTCGTCTTGCGGAGCTGCCCAGCTGCCCAAACTCGATCGGAGACCACCGGAGCACAATAGTCACTTCACCACCGTAGCTTCCCTCCGCCGCGGAGCTCGCCGCCGGCGTTATCCTCCACCTCCGACGACCCTTCAACCACCCAGAGGACCGCCTCGGTCTAGCCAACCCATCCCTGCCCGCAGATGCCCTCGAGGAGCCGCCGTTCGTCGCCGGTGACCGCCGGAGCCCCGCCACCGTTCGGGCGCAGAGAAAGGAGGGAGAAGGAGACCAGTCAAACCTGACTAGTGGGCCCTCTGGACCCACTGTCAGCGACTCGCACGCCCGCCCTCTCTCTGTTTAAGTGAAGGCGCAAAACCCCGCATATGTTTCCCTACTGCGAAAGCGTATTCCCCTCGAAGCGTTTTCCTTTTTCTGGTTTTATTTAAAAACAGATTTGACCAAACTTTGACTAGCTATAACTTTTAAAATAAAACTCCAAATGGGTTGATTCTTTTTCCTACCTCTCTCAAATTTCATCTAGTTTATTCTAAGATTTATTTCAAAAATATTTGAGACAGGTTTTGGTACTGTGTTTGAAATATTTGTATTTGTGTATTTTTGCAAAATAGGATTTTTGGAGGAAAAGGAAAGCTTCCAATAAGTGCATCCTTTGCATACTCTTGAAGGCAAGCATTTCTGAACTCTGGCATAATATTTTGGGAGGTGTTTGGATATGGTTACAGCACCTTTTGACTTGGAGTATGTGACAGTTTATGTATCGATATAGTCTCGTGCACGAGTGCACTTTGGAGTTGTTTGTGGCCAGCAATGGATACACTAATGACTTGGGTCATCCTCGTGAGCTTCTCTTGCATACCGGTAGGAAGACGGGAAAGTCGTGGTCTTGGGTAGACACGAGCTTGTCCCTAATCCCTCGTTGAGACGAGTATGCCCGGCATAGCATGGTGAGGCTCGAGGAGTGGTGATTTATTTCACTAGTGGAAATATTGTTGGTGGATGCTTGGATCACCTGTGTCGGTTGTAGCCCAAGTCTTGTTCAATAGCTTCCTTTTGTCGGTACCACCACTTGTCCCTGCAGGGGACATGGTATGGTTCAGTAGGTTGTCAACCCCTTTCCAAAGCACACACCGTACAGAGAGGCCGTGATGAAGGTCCCGTGGCCACGGATTAAAGCCTGTCATTCGGTCCGGGGGCATGGGTGTTTTCGGTTGTAGCCGAAGGGGATAGCTTCCCCAGTTTGCGCGCGGTATAAATTTTGTGATCCCATGCTACGTCGAGGTTGTAGCCTCCCCACTTAGAGTTTTGCTTGGCAGGTGTCGTGGGTGATTCCAGACACTGGTGAGTTAAGCTGGTGTGTGCAGGTCAGGCGTGTTTTCAGTCAAAAGACCGTAGACGGAATTAGTCCCGAGGGACTGAGTAATCCCGTTACTCGTGGAAAATGGTACTCCCTCTGCAGAGGATATATCCTGTCGGATAGTCATGTTCTTAAGTAAAGGCCACAGTCTGAGTTGAATCTGTAACGGTATTCGGATGGAGAACGATTTAACTAGAACTCTGTGACGGTATTCGGATGGAGACACGGTTAACTGGATCATAGCAACGGTATTCGGATGGAGATACGGCTCGACTAGATTATCGGTTTTCGGATGGAGAAACGACTGTATTAAATTTTGTTTATGATTATGGCACCTTTGGATTATGATCCTTATTGTTTTGGACTAACCATTTATATTACGCATATTATTGAGTATCCCTGGGATGGTTCTACCTCCTGGATATTCACTGTGATTACTTTTTCTTATAAGCCCTTTTTTGTGGCGTCGCTCAGACGCCCGACTGCGGCATGCTTGTTGTTCATTTACCTTTTATAAGCCCTTTATGTGGTGTCGCTCAGACGCCCGACTGCGGCATTATTATTCTGCATTTTCCGCTCGAGGAGTCATTCAGACACTCGTTTGGCACCTGTATTATTATTCCGCATTTTCTGCTCGAGGAGTCATTCAGACACTCGTTTGGCACCAGTATTACTATTCTGCATTTTCCGCCCGAGGAGTCATTCAGACACTCGTTTGGCACCAGTATTACTATTCTGCATTTTCCGCACTAGGAGTCATTCAGACACTCGTTTGGCACCCAGTATTTTATTTTGGTATATTTTTATCCATATGTGCGCATCATGATTTTCGTATATTTCGTGACGGATGTATGATCATCTACTAAATCTGGAGTATGTTTGATATATTATACCCGTGTCCTTAATGTTTGCGAGTACATTCAAACGTACTCACTGGCTTGTCCCTGGCTATTGTCTTGGCCAGATTTTCTTGCGTGGAGGCACGCATCGCGGTGACGACCTCGGAACCTACGCTGTTGACGTTTGCAGTCTGGCGAAGATAGGAGTTATCCTGGTCAGCTATTCTTGTGGGAAATGGAGTCCCATAGACGCAGATGTTCCCAACCGCTTCCGCCCTCAACCATTAGAAACCAAGTGTCGTACTCCCAGGCCTAAATGGTCTTGTACTACATATTTTGTTCCTTGCTTGGAATTCTTGTATCAAGTTGGTACCTCATCAGCTAACAGTAATCCGGGGGCTGGTGAGCACACAGGCCGTTTTTCTAGGAATTTATATCCCAAAAATCCGGTCGTGACAGACTTGGTATCAGAGCCAGGCTGACCATTGGCTAATCCTATCTTAGCCAGGTCAATAAACTTAGGTTAACCAAACCATCAGACCTTAGCCTGACCCCGGTCAAGCTTCCCGCGTAAGGTAGCCCCACAGTGACCCGACGCCCTTTTCGGCGGACGGTGCCCAACCTACTAGCCCAGCCCGTCGATCACGCGCCAGTAACCGACACCCAACCCATCTCTATCGCAAGCGTGCGGAGGAAGACTCCGTCCCCTCTTCCTATAAAAAGGGCACGCTAGCCACAGCATAGCACAGCCTCTTTCTGCAAACCCAGCCACGATGCCTGGTCCCATTGTTCACAATGAGACCACAGCGACCAACCTAGGAGGTTTTGTGACCGTGCTCGCAAACCTCACCCGCCGTGCCTATGCGTTGGAGGAGCCCCCTGAGTATGTTGTGTACCAGGGACCCATGTACGGTGAAAGCCGTCAGTACTGGGCCACTGTGCACATCTACGGTAGGGGTCTGTCGCCAGAACGCCCCTACAGGTTCACTGGAAGGACCACTTCCTTTGAGCCACAAGCCATCCAACTGGCAGCCCGCGAAGCTATAGTTCAACTCCGGCACTTGTCGCCCAGAGTCAACTGTCGCTCGTTCCACTACTACCCCAGTCGTGACGGGTATGGTAGACCGCCCCAAGTCGCCAACGGAGACCACGAGACGGATCCGGCGCTATTGCATCTGGTGCGCTATGTAAGCGCACTGGAGCAACTGTTCGATCAGGTCACTCTCGATCTGATCGCAGCTCATGGAGAGCTGGTTCGCCAAGCCCCGGCAAGGAGAGAAGCGGAGCCCGACACCGACAACCAGTCGTGCTGTTCGGACACCCGATCGATTCCCCGAGGTCTGCTCCAGCCATCCACCAGAGCTCTTTGGTGACCCCAGAAGCGCTTCGCCGCCTTTTGGAGACCCATTCCAGCGGGATCTGGGCCAACAACCCCCGGGATGGTCATCACCATTTCCCCGACCCTGCAGCACCTCAGCCTCAGCCAGCAAATCCCGACGGCGAGAACTGTGGAGAAGCATCGGCGTCCGCAAGGCCAGCTCACCTAGACATTAACGAAGTAGACTAAGTCGCTCAAAGTTGTATCGAGCCTTAGTTTTCCTACGCTTTGTAATGTGTGGCCTTGTATCGCTTGTGTTGCATGCTGTCTGTTTGAGCGCTCCTATTTTTGGAGTAGTAGCTATGCATGTGTACGTTGGCGTACAGTTGCTTTTTTTATATTTCGGGCACAGCTGCCTAGACCAACCCCGTCGGCACCCACAGTAATGCGTCCCATTTATGTGACGTGTATATCTGTGGCTTTGACCCGAGTACAGGATCGTCAGCCAGTTACCTTTCACCCCGGTAGATATCCCAGCCCTGGTGCTATATAAAGGCCGCTTCATGACCTTGCCGAGCACCCCTCACCTTTGTGCGCAGCACTCACAGCCATTCCTTGCCATGTCGACCCCCAGCATTTATCTAAGAACCCCAGACGCAACCCCAGGCAGCTTTGTCAAATTATTGTGGGACTTTACCTGCAGTACTATGAGTGCCACCCGTCCACCCCAGTACGAGTTGCTCAAATCGAGGATCACTCCATCCACCTCGAAATATTGGGCAGTGGTGCACATCCCTCCCGCCTACCCAAACCAGGATCCCACGGAAGTCGCCTTCGTGGGGAAATCCATGCCGACTCCGCAGATGGCCATAGAAGCTGCTGCGTACGAGGCGCTTACTCGCCTTCGATTCGCAGTACCCTATGCCAGCGAGCGAGGATACTTTTATTTTCCGGGTCGTGCAGCACCAGGAGAAGTTGCATCTTTTCCCGGTGGGCGCATTGAGAGAGATCCAGTATTGGCCAACCTTGCCCAGTACGTCATTGCCCAAGAGCGTTTAACTCAGCGGGTAATGGGTTATCTCCAGAGCCTCGCTGATTTAAATCCTCGGATCGCTATTGGCAGACCTCTGAGGCCTGACCAAGAAGGGCGCATTCATCGTCTGGTCAACCCGCTTTCCCCGATAGAAGAGGAGTGTGTCCCAGTGCCAGAGGCGTTTTCTCAGGACCCTGTCGCTTTGCCGTTTTCGTTGTAAACGCCTTCGATGTAATTATTGTCCAGTACTTGTATTTAAATGTTGCAGCATGTTCGTAAATTTTTGTGCGACGGATCCGATTTTCTTTAGTTCCTGTTTTGTGAGCAGTTTTGCTGCTGTTAGTTTGGTTTTAATTATTTTCTTCTCGCAACATGTCTTTGAGGGGATTTCTTTTCCCCGAGTTACTGCTGCGTATACACATTTCCACGGCATAGATTTTTTTTATTATTCGCGCAACATCGTTATAGCAAACTCTCAGCAGCCACCACTCGACCTCGAGCACTGTTACAAATTCTTGAACACATTTTTGCGCCTATCTAATCGCACTCGAGGACACCACCGTCACAGTAAGAGAGATTTGTGAGTGTCCCTTCACGCGCGAGCTGCCCTAGCACTCCGACAGCAGTCAGCCCCGATGCCGCGCCTAATCCACGTGATCGCCGCCCCCGCGAAGAGCTAACACTCGTGCGGCAGCATCACGACGATCATCCAGGATCATCGCGCACAGGAGCACGGAGGACCCCGGCAGCACCGCCAAGCCTCCACACACCAGGACCACATACCAGTCCGGCATTGCCTCCGCCATTAGAGCTTTGGCTCGAGCTCCTGCCAGCAGCTATGGGGGAGAAGGAGGAGGAGAAGGAGAGAGGCCGGGTGTGAGGAAGAAGAGAGGAGCACTGCGATCGTTTTATAGCCCGAGATCGGTGTACGGTGGGCGAGGTCCACCAGCGCCACTCAACGCTCGACCGCCGGTGTTCGGAGGTGAGTCCGCGAGCAGTGCCGACAGTGCTCTGGCCCGCGAGGTGAGTGCACGCTGCACCGGCAGCTAGCACGCCGCGCACTACCACGTTACGGCCTCGATGCCCTACGAGCTCGGCATCGCCGGTGGAGGAAGCGCGGGAGAACGCGCGAGAGAGAAGAGAGAGCCAGAGGAAGGAGAAGAGGCCGACAGTGGGCCCTGGGCCCACCTGTCAGCCACAGAGAGCATTGTGCTCTCGGGTACGACCAGCGTATTTTAGTAATTTAGAATTTATTCTAAATTACTGTATCCCGTAGAAATATCTCGTTTTCCCTAACCGTGGATTGTTCCCACACTACGCCAGTGTAGCACACTGTGGTTTTACACCACTTATTGCCCTCTCACTGTAGCCTTTGGTTTTTGTGCAACTGGAGTATTTCTTTGATAAAAACAATTTTATTTCAAAACAATTCTTGTTCAAAGCAACTTTTAACAAATCTCGAAGACGAAATTTTTCTTAAGGGGGGTAGTGTTGTGACACCCAAAATTTTTGGCCTTGTTTTATTTATTAAAATATTGCCAGGAAATAAAACTTTTCCATTTTTGTCAAGTTTTGCCTCTTGTGATTTTGGATTTTTGCCTCTAGTGGAAAAACTTTCAAAGGTATTGTTGGACTTGATTCCTCTCTATAATAAAACAATTTTTTTATCAGTGGATTCAATTGTTGCAAGATTCATTTCTTCAAAAGCTTTCTTTCTTTAAAATGATTTCTTTTGCATTTGGGGCCCATTTGCACTACAACCTCTTGACAAATGCTTTTAAAAATTCCACCAAAATTTGGAGATGTCATGTGATGGTTCCACATCACTTTTATGCAAAAATACCTCCTGGCCATTGGAGATTTTGAGCTCTACACCAACTTTTTCAATCTGGTCCAGTAGGCACTTTTGCACTGCAACCCTATTAATTATTTCTTCAAAAATTCTTCCAAGTGTTTGGAGATGACAGTGGATGCATACAATTCATCTTCAAGCAAAAACCCAATGATGTTCCTTGGAAAATTTGAGTGGATAAACCTCTTTTGCATTCTGGTCCAAGTTGATGATTGGTACTGCAACCATATTTTTCCCTGCTCTAGTAACCCTGAGCTTTTTCCTACTTGTAGCCCTTCCTACCAAACTCTTAAGTCCAGGAGATTGGGCTCATTGGAGGTTTTGAAGTGCATACTCTAAACCCTTCTATTTTCTGTCCAGAACTGGAGTTTTGCAAAACTTGCACTATCAACTTTCTGTGTTTGCCAAACTAATCTTACCTCCATCTCCTGCATCTAAAGAGACACTGATCTGGAGATTTTGGCCGCTCCAAGAGTTGCCTAAGTGCACTTGGCATTCTGTCGAACACCTGGTGTGCACAGACATTTTTGGCAAGCTCTCTGGTTTGCATTGTGGTCTTGAACCCCTGGCCTATCCATCTTGTCCACTGAGCTCCTAGCCACCCCTACCCTTGATCTGTGATTTGCCAGCTCCACCCTCGCGCTCTAGACCACACTGGCATTCCGTCGAGCACCTGCCGTGCATGCTCTGGGCGCCCCCAGAGCGCACGTTTTGCACGCGCGCGCACTACGCCGACACGCCGCACTGACGCGGTCGACGCGACCCAACCCTGGCCCCTTCTACATCGCTGAGCCGCGCACTAGCCGCCCCCGGCTCCACGGCATCCCTGGCACCCTGCTGCGCCGCTGGCCGCGCCCTTGGCGGCACGCCGGCATCGGCAGTGGCCTCTGCCATGTTCGGCACCGCCCAAACCACCAGCGCACGCCAGCTGCCCCGGAGCACAGGTCGTGCTTATCCTCCTACCCGTCGGGACGCTTTCGTCGCCGTTGCGATGCCCTGCAACTACAGCAACGGCTGTCGCCGACGAGCTTATCTTCTGCCGCCACGGAGCCCGCCTCGTCACGCTATAAAGGGGGACCCCGAGCCTCCCCGAGCACGCAGGCGACATCAGACCTTCCCCGTAGAGCTCCCCTAGCAGTAGATTGACCGGAGAGGACCGTCCTCCCCAACTCCGGCCAGCTCGGCCGCTGCCAAGCTCCGGTGCGATTCGTCGCAACCAGCCGCCCTTTCGCCCAACTAGCGCCACCAAGAACCTCCCCGTCGTCTTGCGGAGCTGCCCAGCTGCCCAAACTCGATCGGAGACCACCGGAGCACAATAGTCACTTCACCACCGTAGCTTCCCTCCGCCGCGGAGCTCGCCGCCGGCGTTATCCTCCACCTCCGACGACCCTTCAACCACCCAGAGGTCCGCCTCAGTCTAGCCAACCCATCCCTGCCCGCAGATGCCCTCGAGGAGCCGCCGTTCGTCGCCGGTGACCGCCGGAGCCCCGCCACCGTTCGGGGGCAGAGAAAGGAGGGAGAAGGAGACCAGTCAAACCTGACTAGTGGGCCCTCTGGACCCACTGTCAGCGACTCGCACGCCCGCCCTCTCTCTGTTTAAGTGAAGGCGCAAAACCCCGCGTACGTTTCCCTACTGCGAAAGCGTATTCCCCTCGAAGCGTTTTCCTTTTTCTGGTTTTATTTAAAAACAGATTTGACCAAACTTTGACTGGCTATAACTTTTAAAATAAAACTCCAAATGGGTTGATTCTTTTTCCTACCTCTCTCAAATTTCATCTAGTTTATTTTAAGATTTATTTCAAAAATATTTGAGACAGGTTTTGGTACTGTGTTTGAAATATTTGTATTTGTGTATTTTTGCAAAATAGGATTTTTGGAGGAAAAGGAAAGCTTCCAATAAGTGCATCCTTTGCATACTCTTGAAGGCAAGCATTTCTGAACTCTGGCATAATATTTTGGGAGGTGTTTGGATATGGTTACAGCACCTTTTGACTTGGAGTATGTGACAGTTTATGTATCGATATAGTCTCGTGCACGAGTGCACTTTGGAGTTGTTTGTGGCCAGCAATGGATACACTAATGACTTGGGTCATCCTCGTGAGCTTCTCTTGCACACCGGTAGGAAGACGGGAAAGTCGTGGTCTTGGGTAGACACGAGCTTGTCCCTAATCCCTCGTTGAGACGAGTATGCCCGGCATAGCATGGTGAGGCTCGAGGAGTGGTGATTTATTTCACTAGTGGAAATATTGTTGGTGGATTCTTGGATCAGCTGAGTCGGTTGTAGACCGAGTCTTGTTCAATAGCTTCCTTTTGTCGGTATCACCACTTGTCCCTGCAGGGGACAGGGTATGGTTCAGTAGGTTGTCAACCCCTTTCCAAAGCACACACCGTACAAAGAGGCCGTGATGAAGGTCTCGTGGCCACGGATTAAAGCCTGTCATTCGGTCCGGGGGCATGGGTGTTTTCGGTTGTAGCCGAAGGGGATAGCTTCCCCAGTTTGCGCGCGGTATAAATTTTGTGATCCCATGCTACGTCGAGGTTGTAGCCTCCCCACTTAGAGTTTTGCTTGGCAGGTGTCGTGGGTGATTCCAGACACTGGTGAGTTAAGCTGGTGTGTGCAGGTCAGGCGTGTTTTCAGTCAAAAGACCGTAGACGGAATTAGTCCCGAGGGACTGAGTAATCCCGTTACTCGTGGAAAATGGTACTCCCTCTGCAGAGGATATATCCTGTCGGATAGTCATGTTCTTAAGTAAAGGCCACAGTCTGAGTTGAATCTGTAACGGTATTCGGATGGAGAACGATTTAACTAGAACTCTGTGACGGTATTCGGATGGAGACACAGTTAACTGGATCATAGCAACGGTATTCGGATGGAGATACGGCTCGACTAGATTATCGGTTTTCGGATGGAGAAACGACTGTATTAAATTTTGTTTATGATTATGGCACCTTTGGATTATGATCCTTATTGTTTTGGACTAACCATTTATATTACGCATATTATTGAGTATCCCTGGGATGGTTCTACCTCCTGGATATTCACTGTGATTACTTTTTCTTATAAGCCCTTTTTTGTGGCGTCGCTCAGACGCCCGACTGCGGCATGCTTGTTGTTCATTTACCTTTTATAAGCCCTTTATGTGGTGTCGCTCAGACGCCCGACTGCGGCATTATTATTTCTGCATTTTCCGCTCGAGGAGTCATTCAGACACTCGTTTGGCACCTGTATTATTATTCCGCATTTTCCGCTCGAGGAGTCATTCAGACACTCGTTTGGCACCAGTATTACTATTCTGCATTTTCCGCCCGAGGAGTCATTCAGACACTCATTTGGCACCAGTATTACTATTCTGCATTTTCCGCTCGAGGAGTCATTCAGACACTCGTTTGGCACCCAGTATTTTATTTTGGTATATTTTTATCCATATGTGCGCATCATGATTTTCGTATATTTCGTGATGGATGTATGATCATCTACTAAATCTGGAGTATGTTTGATATATTATACCCGTGTCCTTAATGTTTGCGAGTACATTCAAACGTACTCACTGGCTTGTCCCTGGCTATTGTCTTGGCCAGATTTTCTTGCGTGGAGGCATGCATCGCGGTGACGACCTCGGAACCTACGCTATTGACGTTTGCAGTCTCGCGAAGATAGGAGTTATCCTGGTCAGCTGTTCTTGTGGGAAATGGAGTCCCATAGACGCAGATGTTCCCAACCGCTTCCGCCCTCAACCATTAGAAACCAAGTGTCGTACTCCCAGGCCTAAATGGTCTTGTACTACATATTTTGTTCCTTGCTTGGAATTCTTGTATCAAGTTGGTACCTCATCAGCTAACAGTAATCCTGGGGCTGGTGAGCACACAGGCCGTTTTTCTGGGAATTTATATCCCAAAAATCCGGTCGTGACACATGGTCTTCGGATGGCTAAGGAGATGAACCTAAGCCGAGTTAAGTGCTTCGGTGACTCGGATCTGGTGGCTCAACAAGTGTCCGGCACTTGGGATTCCATGGACCCACTAATGGCAGCATATCATCGTGAGGTAGATATTGTTGCAGGTCACTTTAAAGGTTATCAGGTGGATCATGTGGACCGGCGGAAGAATGAAGCGGCGGACGCTTTAAGCCGCCTGGGTTCCCAACGTAAACCGGTTCCACCTAATGTCTTCCTGGATGTTTTGCATAATCCGTCCGTCAAGCTCCCTGGTGAAGAGGGTTTGGTTGTTCCTGATCCGGAGGCTCAGTTGGTGGCGGCTCTTCATGTTATCCCGGATTGGACGGTTCCATATCTGGCGTATATGAACCGGGGCGAGTTACCAGAGGATGAAACTTTGGCCAGGCAGATAATCCGGCGGTCCAAGTCCATGACTATTATCAATGGAGAGTTACATCATTGCAGTGTGGCAAGGGCGTTTCAACGCTGTGTGTCTCCTGAGGAAGGCCGTGAAATTTTGCGTGAGATCCACGAAGGAGATTGTGGTCACCACGCCGGTTCAAAATCTTTGGTGGCCAAGGCTTTTCGTCACGGTTTATATTGGTTAACAGCTCATGCTGATGCCGAGGACTTGGTCAAAAGATGTGATGGCTGTCAGAAATTCTCAAGGCGCGCTCATGTACCGGCTCAAGAATTGAGGATGATTCCAGTCACCTAGCCGTTTGCAACTTGGGGCCTGGATATGGTTGGGCCTTTCAAGAGATCCAAGGACAAGAAGACCCACCTTTTGGTGGCGGTTGATAAGTTCACGAAGTGGGTGGAGGCAGAGCCAGTTAGTAAGTGTGATGCAGCTACAGCGGTTCAATTCATCCAAAAGGTGATCTTCCAGTTTGGCATTCCACACAACATTATAACAGACAATGGTACCAATCTGTCAAAGGGTGCCATGAAGGAGTTCTGTCAACGTGAGCACATCCGGCTTGACGTGTGTCATCCGTGGCTCACCCCCAGTCCAATGGTCAAGCGGAGAGGGCCAATCAAGAGATCTTGAGAGGCATCAAACCCCGACTTATGGTTCCTTTGCAATGGATGCCGGGTTGTTGGGTTGAGGAGTTACCTTCTGTGTTATGGTGCATCAATACCACACCCAACAGATCGACAGGATACACACCGTTCTTCATGATTTATGGAGCGGAAGCGGTTCTTCCTAGTGACATCCGTCATGACTCACCTCATGTAGCGGCATATATTGAAGCTGACAACGAGAAGGCATGGCAGGAATCTCTTGACCTGATAGATGAGGAGCGTGACATGGCGGCAGCCCGTTCGGTGATTTATTAGCAAGATATGCGTCGTTATCATAGCCGCCGGGTTAGAACCAGAACCTTTCAAGAAGGCGATTTGGTGCTTCGACTCATCCATGACCAGACGGACATGCACAAGCTATCCCCCCCTTGGGAAGGACCCTTTGTGGTCAGCAAGAATCTACACAACGGGTTATACTATCTAATCGATGTTCGAGAGCGCAAAGACTCTAGTAAATCGGAGGAGGAGACCAACCGGCCGTGGAATATTGCTCATCTTCGGCCTTATTTTACTTGAGCCATAGGCTCTGCTTATGTACATATTATGACAATGTGTATATTATGATCAATATAATAAACCGGAACCTCAGCTAAAGCGGGGTATCTGTTGATTTTCTTACATCATGTGTGGTTACATGGAGCTTCTGTTTATAAAGCGGCGTCCGGTTTACCCCTTGATTCAGCTTCTTAAAGCTTTATGTTACATCACTTGGGGGCTTGGTCGTATCCGAACCATAGCTACACCTCTTGATCGGTGCAATGCCACAACGTCACTTGGGGGCTTGGTCGTATCCGAACCATAGCTACACCTCTTGATCGGTGCAATGCCACAGCATCACTTAGGGGCTTGGTCGTATCCGAACCATAGCTACACCTCTTGATTGGCACAATACCACACCATTACTTGGGGGCTTGGTCATATCCGAACCATAGTCACACCTCTTGATCGGCTCAAAGCCACATCAATCCGGGGCCAAAGAGAGTGTTGTAAAACAACAGCTCAAACATAGGCACCCACTAAGCACAGCTCACAATGTTGCTTGGGGATTCTTTGATGTCGAAATGAACTAAGAATCTACACTTGTAACAGGCTATCAAGCCATGGCTTGGAAGCCTGGTGTATACACCTAAAACCCCGGGTTAACCTGCCTATTTAAGTAAGTCACTCCGCCCAGGTAAACCTGGTATGACCCTTCGAACTTTGACAAGTTACTCTAATGAAGACCCTGAACTTGTCAAGTTAAAACGATGATTGGTTAAGGATTGAGGACCATATTAAAAGGCTTTGCAAAAATGTTTTAACTCAGTGGCCTGGAAGCCCATGAAAAGCCTCGAATTTGGGGCCTGGCAGCCCGTGAAAAGCCTCGACACAACGGTTTTATTTGCCTTTTGTTAAATTTTTCTTTCTTTTGATCAGATTTGTGATGTGGTGTTTATCAACCCGGTTAGGCTGTCAACTACAAGTTGTCAGTACATGATCAAGTTATAATCCAGAGACTATCAGCCCGGTCTGGTTTTGACTCAAAGTCACCAGTATGGAATAAACCGGTGTTTATCACAACCCGGAGCGGTTTTATTGTAAACCGGCATCATATAACAGGAGTTACTTTTACTCCGGATTAGGGTTATTACCCTCATTACAAAGTTGGTCAGCCAACACTATGCCTAAAGGTCACAGGTATCATATATTTCCATATTTGGTTATCTTTTACAACCTTGGTTATAAACCTTGGTCATGTATATATTTGGGTATCATGACCCGCCCGGTGGTAAACCGCCAGGGCGCTTTAAGCTTCTTATCTGCAGGAACAGCTTGAATAAATGGCTATGGATTATGAACATCATATCGTAAGCATGTCGGATTAAGCAAGCATCAGTCGCAGATAAATATGCACGAAGGCATAACAGACCAAGTGTTTTAACTAGCCTATTACAAGGCGTTTCAGTGCCCAAAAGGATAATGGTTTTCTCAAAATACGTGTTGCAGCATGTAGAAGACTAAACCGGCCCCCGGATTATGATTGCTTATCAGCTTGACTTGACGGCTGCGGATCATCTTGCACCGGTTCATCTTCTTCGTCTCTACCCAGCGGCTAGAAGTCAACAGTTGTCCAGTCGATCCCAGTTAAAGCTTGGAACACAACTTCGTCGCTTATAAGGGTTGACGGTTCAATATCAGGGGCATAAGTGTGCTGACGGATTGGAGGGATCAGATTTTGTGCTTCAGGAGTTGGTGCAGCAACTCGTTTGTTATTGGTGTCATAGCTCGCCTGGTAAAAAGAAAGATCAGCTTCTTCAACCAGTTGACAAGCCAGTGGACGTACTTCCCGGTTTATGGCGCGGAGATCCTCCTGATCAAATTCTGATCCGTCTTCTTTTAAGCTGGGATAGCCTTTAGCCACTTCCACCGGATCAAGGTCAGGTACCCATGCTTTTGCCTGGGTTAGTGCGGTCAAAGCACCCGCCCTTGCAGCAGATCTCTTTAGCTCTTCTACCCGGGCAGGCAGCATCAACAACCTTGATAAGGTTTCCTTAATTAAAGTGGGGGGAGGCTTGTTGTGTGAAGCGGCACAGATGATCCGTTGTGCACCGGTATATAACTGCTATATCAGCGTGTAGGCGGCTTTCAACTTCTTCTGTACATCAGAGCCCAGATGGCTAATGCGAGTTCCTGCACCATTGTACACATCAGTAAACCGACAACACATGGGAGAGATATGTTGAAAGTTTTAAGGAAAAGATGTTTTACCGAACACAGCAGCAGTCATGGCATGAATCTGCCGCTTTACGCCGGGTAGTTCATCAACCACCGGTTTAAGAGCGGCTTCTGCTTTTTCAGCCCTTTTTATCAAACCGGATTTTTCAGTCTCCCAAACCGCCCGCTCTTTGTTGAAGCCCTCTTTCAGTTTCTCCATAGCGCCTAGAGCGCAGGTCAATTCTTCCTTCGCTTCGGAGGTTTCAGCTTGTTGGGACTTGAGGTTCTCTTGCAGATCAGCGGTTTGGCTTTCCTTCTTGCTCAGTTCAGCGTATAAAGAGACAGATTTATAATGAGTTGACAATACATATTTGAAGTACCAAGCACATAACAAGTTATTCCCTTAGTACTTGGGGGCTAATGCATATTTGCTCTTTATCAGAAATTTTTACAAGTCCCAAGCACAATACAAGTATTAAGCTTGGCACTTGGGGGCTAATGTGTATTTGCTCATAAAATGCTGATATGGGAATTCTTCTACAAAGTCCCAGTTCATCTTTATAAAGTTAAACCGGCCCTTGGGGGCTACATTAGTGAAGTTAAGATGCATTGTAGCAAACAGGAAATTGTTACTAAGTCCCGGTTTAAATTGGTATCTTAAACCATCACTTGGGGGCTACTGGAGTTGATAAGCTGCAATTAAATATAAGACAGAAACACTTATGAAGTTACCTCATATCGCTCCTTCATCATATTTACCAAACCGGCTTCATAGTTACGGCTGGTGTACACACGCTTCAGGAAGCCAGAGTGAAGGTCTTGAACATTCAGATGGGCATAATTTGACAAATCGATGTTCTATTTGCCTTTGCCAATTGCAGAGAGCTCATCTTTCGCAGTATGCTTTGACAAAGCGACAGGATTTCCCGGAGCAGTATGGCCAGTGCCAGTAATCATAATGTCATCATCTTTGGCATCAGCAGCCGTTACTGCGGTTGGCGGTTTGTCAGTATTTTTAACTGGACTTGCCGGTTTATTGTTAGTTCGGACAGGGCTGGTTGGCTGGTCAGCATGGCTTGTGGTGTCAACTTCTGCCTGCTCAGCAACGAAATCATGATCTTGAGGCGGTGGGTCATTCAGTATGGCATCAATGTTGGTCTCGTCAGGATCTGGAGTTTTCTCCGGTTCAACAGCCACGTCTTCATCAGCCGGTTTATTCAACCGAGCTTTCTTGCTGGGTCTGGGCTTGGCGCTGAGAAAAATAAACATGAGGATCAGTACAGTATATCAAAATAGCAACATCAAGGATATCAACAAGTGTATAGCTCACACAAGAACCGTTTTGAGGGGTGGAAGTTTTGTGGCCGACGATTTGCCAGAAGATGAGTCAGAAGTACCCTGATAATTTGAATCAGATGGGTTAAGAGGCTGGCGGAAACAACCTGTTTTGGGGCATGAAGTATCAGTGGGATAAGAGACCTCTGATTGGCGTTTCCGAACCGGACTGTTCGGTAAACTGGCGGAGGTAACTACCTGGCCGCTGTGCCAGGTTGTGCGGCGAGCCTCGTGCTGCTGCATCTTCAAAAGAAAGTTTGGGTCCAAGTAAGCAAGGGGGTGAGAAAATTTTACTTTCCGGTTTGCTTGACGGATTTTTGATGTTGGCAGAGGATCTGAATCGGAGGAAAGAATGGTTACCTCTACGTCATCAGCATGACTGCCTTCAGCGTCATCCTGATAATAATCATTGTCAATGAGATGTACGAAAAATGAACCAGGAGAGTCAAGTGTACCTCTGATTCCGGATTACCCACATCGTCATCAGCTGGTAGCTCGGAGGATGCGGTGGTCCTTTTCTTGGCAGTTCTTTGATAACCTTGGTCTTTGGACATACTGGCTTGACCGGTTTATCTTGTGGCTTGACCGGTTTGTCTTGTGGTGGTTTCTTGTTCCAGAATGGATCATCACCCTGTCAGAAAAAAATCACACTTTCAAAGAATATTTGGACAAAAGCAACTTCAGCTAAAAAGAATATATGATTCTTATAGCTGGCGGTTTGTTGAAAGCGTAGAAAGCGAGTAGTCCGGTTTGGGCACAGACAGCCTCCGGTTCGTTCAGCATTTTCTTTACAGCCTGAGTGACTTCTGCATCTGTAAGCCGAATGTCAATGTGCCGCTGAGCATCCTTCCAACTCCCCGTATACTCACACATCAAACCGGAGCGCCGGCTTAAGGGCAGAATACTCCAGCTTATCCAGCAACGAGCAAGATCAACTCCTGTCAAACCGTTCGCCATGAAGGCTCTAAGCTTTGATAATTGGGGAACATAGTTGGCCCTTTCTTTTGCCATCAACCTCTGAGGAAAAGGATGTGTGTTGCTAAGAGGTTCAGGGCGGTAACCCGGCAGGGGGTTTTCATCAGGTGGAGATGTATCCATGCAATAAAACCAAGTCTGGTTCCACTCTTTGGGGTGACTGTGGAGTTTGGGATGAGGGAAGGTGACTTCCTTCCTTTTCTGAACCTCCATTCCGCCCAGTTCCGTATTGGGTCCATCCGAGAACTCTGTGCGACGGTTTAAGTGAAAGAAATCCCTAAACAGTTCGACTGTAGGTTTCTCTTGCAGATAAACCTCACAGAAGACTTGGAAGTGGCAGATGTTGGTCACGGAATTGGGACCGATGTCTTGAGGGCGCAGCTGAAAATTGGCTAGTACATCTCGGAAATTTTTTGAACCGGGAGGGCTAAAACCTCGTCCGAGATGATCAGCAAACACGACTACCTCTCCGTCCTTGGGTGTAGGAGGACTTTCCGGGCCAGGGACCCTCCAGTGGATGACATCTTTTTTGGCTAAAGCGCCCGTTTTAACAAGATTCTTTAACTGCTCTTCGGTTACTCGAGAGGGAGCCCAATTGCATTCATAGAATTGCTTGGCCATGGCAATGGAAATCTGAAACATGATTATTGCCGGTTTAAGATTTACAGTGGACAACTATACAGCGGTATAAGGATGTAAGCGTATTGTTAAACCAGAATTGGTTATTCGTAAACCGGAGTATGACAATGGAAACAGTACAATGATGAATGCATTGGCGGTTCAACAGGGGACTAATGATATCTACTGGGTCATCATTTTGTATATGAAGTTAAACCGCCCAATCTGGTGTTAAAAGTGTATAAATGAAGGAAGAAACAAGTTTCACATCTTGCCATGGTAGTTTCAGATCTACCGCGCATTGGAAAAACAAAATATATCCTGACCTAATTTCAAGCACTCAAAAAGTTCAGTAAGTTCAGATGAGTTGGATATCAAGCAGGTGCCTTAACAAGAAGAAATGATTCTAAACTACAAAGGGCGCTGAAAATAGTCAGATCTAACTGGCCATTGGTGCTACCGAAGGAAGAATAGCTTCAGGCTATGAAGAACATTAAACCCTAACGGCGGATCTAGGGTGAGAAGAAGAGGGGCTTACTGGTGCAGGAGGAAGCAGCGGATGATCACCACTTTTCTCTAATACAATCAGGTTGATGCAGCGGCCTTTGTCGAAGCAGAGACGAAGGACGACGGCGGCGGCAGAGCTCGAGGGTCGGTCGGCGCGTGGAAGACGATGACATGAAGAGGCACGAGGGGGAAAATGGAAAGACCCCCTGGCCCTATTTATAAGGGTAGAAAGATAAGCGTCAGGCGCAAAAATCGAGGAGCCTAAATTTTGGATATGAGGCGGAGCTGTCGCCTCGATTGTCGGAGGCTCATTAATGAAGGTGGATTATACACAGTTTTAAATAATAGGTGACGTCACGGCGGTTTACCATGATCCTAGAAGATGATGTCACGTCGGTTTACAAGATCATGTGAAGATGTTGAAGAAGAAAATTTCTTAAGTATTGAGGATTGACATGAACCAGTTCAAATCAATCTGGGGCCTAATGTTGGGGATACTACCACTGGGCGTAAACCGGCCAAGAGAGGCCCGGTTAACCCCATAAGTAGTTCATCTGTATCTGAAGTCCATGAAGATAGACGGTGACGCTGTATGGAGGCCCAGGGCCCAAAGCCGGTTTAAGGCCTGTAGACATAAACTGGCATTGATATGTAAACTTGTGTTGTAAGATAGAAGTAGCAGAGACCGAGCCGGACATGATTATGAGCCGGCCTCGGGATTCTATAAACTGACGGGCGTCAACCCATCTATATAAGGGGACGACCCGACGGCGGTTCAAGGACAACAGACAGCAACTCGAGACTCAGGCAAAGCATATTCGCTCCCTGGTCATCGAAACCCCAGCAATTCCATCACAACTAGACGTAGGCTTTTACCTTCATCGTAAGGGGCCGAACTAGTATAAAACTCTCTTGCGTCCCTTGTCCGCTTTAACCCCTTTAAGTTAACCCGTAGCGATGGCTCCACGACTAAGTCCTTTCTCTAGGACATCTGTCGTGACAAAACCACGACAGCCGGGATCGAACCCACAAAAGAGGTATACACTCCTGCGACCACTAGTAGTACTCGTTGGAGTACAACGCAACCTAGAAGTTAAGATGCATTGTTGCAAACAGGAAATTGTTACAAAGTCCAGGTTTAAATTGGTATCTTAAACCGTCACTTGGGGGCTACTGGAGTTGATAAGCTGCAATTAAATATAAGAGAGAAACACTTATGAAGTTACCTCATATCGCTCCTTCATCATATTTACCAAACCAGCTTCATAGTCACGGCTGGTGTACACATGGTCCAGGAAGCCAGAGTGAAGGTCTTGAACATTCAGATGGGCATAATTTGACAAATCGATGTTCCATTTGCCTTTGCCGATTGCAGAGAGCTCATCTTTGGCAGTATGCTTTGACAAAGCGACAGGATTGCGCGGAGCAGTATGGCCAGTGCCAATAATCATAAGGTCATCATCTTTGGCATCAGCAGCCGTTACTGGGGTTGGCGGTTTGTCAGTATTTTTAACTGGACTTGCCGGTTTATTGTCAGTTCGGACATGGCTGGTTGGTTGGTCAGCATGGCTTGTGGTGTCAACTTCTGCCTGCTCAGCAACGAAATCATGATCTTGAGGCGGTGGGTCATTCAATATGGCATCAATGTTGGTCTCGTCAGGATCTGGAGTTTTCTCCGGTTCAACAGCCATGTCTTTATCAGCCTGATTATGCAACCGAGCTATCTTGCTGGGTCTGGGCTTGGCGCAGAGAAAAATAAACATGAGGATCATTACAGTATATCAAAATAGCAACATCAAGGATAACAACAACTATATAGCTCACCCAAGAACCGTTTTGAGGGGTGGAAGTTTTGTGGCCGACGATTCGCCAGAAGATGAGTGAGAAGTACCCTAATAATTTGAATCAGACGGGTTAAGAGGCTGGCGGAAACAACCCGTTTTGGGGCATGAAGAATCAATGGGATAAGAGAACTCTGATCGGCGTTTCCGAACCAGACTGTTCAGTAAACCGGCGGAGGTAACTACCTGGCCGCTGTGCCAGGTTGTGCGGCGAGCCTCGTGCTGCTGTGTCTTCAAAAGAAAGTTTGGGTCCAAGTAAGCAAGGGGGTGAGAAAATTTTACTTTTCGGTTTGCTTGACGGATTTTTGATGTTGACAGAGGATCTGAATCGGAGGAAAGAATGGTTACCTCTACGTCATCAGCATGACTGCCTTCAGCGTCGTCCTGATAATAATCATTGTCAATGAGATATACGAAAAATGAACCAAGAGAGTCAAGTTCTACCTCTGATTCCGGATTACCCACATCGTCATCAGCTGGTAGCTCGGAGGATGCAGTGGTCCTTTTCTTGGCAGGTTTTTTGATAACCTTGGTCTTTGGACGAACTGGCTTGACCGGTTTATCTTGTGGCTTGACCGGTTTGTCTTGTGGTGGTTTCTTGTTCCAGAATGGATCATCACCCTGTTAGAAAAAAATCACACTTTCAGAGAATATTTGGACAAAAGCAACTTCAGATAAAAAGATTATATGATTCTTACAGCTGGCGGTTTGTTGAAAGCGTAGAAAGGGAGTAGTCCGGTTTGGGCACAGACAGCCTCCAGTTCGTTCAGCATTTTCTTTACAGCCTCAGTGACTTCTGCATCTGTAAGCTGAATGTCAATGTGCCGCTGAGCATCCTTCAAACCCCCCATATACTCACACATCAAACCGGAGCGCCGGCTTAAGGGCAGAATACTCCAGCTTATCCAGCAATGAGCAAGATCAACTCCTGTCAAACGGTTCGCCATGAAGGCTCTAAGCTTTGATAATTGGGGAGCATAGTTGGCCCTTTATTTTGCCGTCAACCTCTGAGGAAAAGGATGGCTGTTGCTAAGGCGTTCAGGGCGGTAACCCGGTAGGGGGTTTTCATCAGGTGGAGATGTATCCATGCAATAAAACCAAGTCTGGTTCCACTCTTTGGGGTGACTGTGGAGTTTGGGATGAGGGAAGGTGACTTCCTTCCTTTTCTGAACCGCCATTGCGCCCAGTTCCGTATTGGGTCCATCCGAGAACTCTGTGCGATGGTTTAAGTGAAAGAAATCCCTAAACAGTTTGACTGTAGGTTTCTCTTGTATATAAACCTCACAGAAGACTTGGAAGTGGCAGATGTTGGTCACGGAATTGGGACCGATGTCTTGAGGGTGCAGCTGAAAATTGGCTAGTACATCTCGGAAATTTTTTGAACCGGGAGGGCTAAAACCTCGTCCGAGATGATCAGCAAACACGACTACCTCTCCGTCCTTGGGTGTAGGAGGACTTTCCGGGCCAGGGACCCTCCAGTGGATGACATCTTTTTTGGCTAAAGCGCCAGTTTTAACAAGATTCTTTAACTGCTCTTCGGTTACTCGAGAGGGAGCCCAATTGCATTCATAGAATTGCTTGGCCATGGCAATGGAAATCTGAAACATGATTATTGCCGGTTTAAGATTTACAGTGGACAACTATACAGCGGTATAAGGATGTAAGCATATTGTTAAACCGGAATTGGTTATTCGTAAACCGGAGTATGACAATGGAAACAGTACAATGATGAATGCATTGGCGGTTCAACAGGGGACAAATGATATCTACTGGGTCATCATTTTGTATATGAAGTTAAACCGCCCAATCTGGTGTTAAAAGTGTATAAATGAAGGAAGAAACAAGTTTCACATCTTGCCATGGTAGTTTCAGATCTACCGCGCATTGGAAAAACAAAATATATCCTGACCTAATTTCAAGCACTCAAAAAGTTCAGTAAGTTTAGATGAGTTGGATATCAAGCAGGTGACTTAACAAGAAGAAATTATTCTAAACTACAAAGGGCGCTGAAAATAGTCAGATCTAACTGGCCATTGGTGCTACCGAAGGAAGAATAGCTTCAAGCTATGAAGAACATTGAACCCTAACGGCGGATCTAGGGCGAGAAGAAGAGGGGCTTACTGGTGCAGGAGGAAGCAGCGGAGGATCACCGCTTTTCTCTAATACAATCAGGTTGATGCAGCGGCCTTTGTCGAAGCAGAGACGAAGGACGATGGCGGCGGCAGAGCTCGAGGGTCGGTCGGCGCGTGGAAGACGACGACATGAAGAGGCACGAGGGGGAAAATGGAAGGACCCCCTGGCCCTATTTATAAGGGTAGAAAGATAAGCGTCAGGCACGAAAATCGAGGAGCCTAAATTTTGGATATGAGGCGGAGCTGTCGCCTTGATTGTCGGAGGCTCATTAATGAAGGTGGATTATACACAATTTTAAATAATAGGTGACGTCACGGCGGTTTACCATGATCCTAGAAGATGATGTCACGGCGGTTTACAAGATCATGTGAAGATGTTGAAGAAGAAAATATCTTAAGTATTGAGGATTGACATGAACCAGTTCAAATCAATCTGGGGCCTAATGTTGGGGATACTACCACTGGGCGTAAACCGGCCAAGAGAGGCCGGGTTAACCCCATAACTAGTTCATCTGTATCTGAAGTCCATGAAGACAGACGGTGACGCTTTATGGAGGCCCAGGGCCCAAAGCCGGTTTAAGGCCTGTAGACATAAACCGGCATTGATATGTAAACTTGTCTTGTAAGATAAAAGTAGCAGAGACCGAGCCGGACACGATTATGAGCCGGCCTCGGGATTCTATATACTGACGGGCGTCAACCCATGTATATAAGGGGACGACCCGGCGGCGGTTCAAGGACAACAGACAGCAACTCGAGACTCAGGCAAAGCATATTCGCTCCCTGGTCATCGAAACCCCAGCAATTCCATCACAACTAGACGTAGGCTTTTACCTTCATCGTAAGGGGCCGAACTAGTATAAAACTCTCTTGCATCCCTTGTCCGCTTTAACCCCTTTAAGTTAACCCGTAGCGATGGCTCCACGACTAAGTCCTTTCTCTAGGACATCTGTCGTGACAAAACCACGACAGCCGGGATCGAACTCACAAAAAGAGGTATACACTCCCGCGACCACTAGTAGTACTCGTTGGAGTACAACGCAACCTAGAATCGCCTTTTGTCGGTAGTAGTACATTGTTCCTTACAAGAAACCCCTAATAATGCAAGAAACCACTAATATTGCCAAGAAACTACTACCACTTGCACACGTGGCAGACTTAAGATAAGACTACCTTATCAACCATTGTACATGCTCTTACCAACCAGCCCTACCAAGAAACGACTACTCTACAAAGTGTCGTTATAGGCACGTTTCAACCCATGGCCCTGTTTGGATACACTTGTTGTCAATCTAACCCTGCCATCCAAACACCACTTTGGTTAGAGTTAGTTTAGGGTTAGAATCTAACCTCTGACCTAGAGTATCCAAACAGGGCCCATGTCGCCCATTAAGTCAACGCCTTCTATTCGACCGGGCGTTATGACTTGTGGGACCTACATGTCAGTCTGCACAAAAATCCCCGAGTGACCTCCTACCTCCGGCCCGTCCGCCTAGTCATCCTCGGCCATGGGACGTAGCTACCGCCGCCGGCAGAAGGCGAGGTCAAAACCGCCGGCAGTGCGGAGCCCATCTTGCGGCAGCCCGGATGCCAGCTCCGTCCGGCGCTCGCGGCCGCTAGCTAGCCAAGATAGCTCCGTCCAGCTGCTTGTCTGCAAGGTTTGCTAGCTAGATTGGCACGGCGGCGCGACAGCTTGCTCGCGCGCGCCGCGCTAAGGCCAGCCATCCGGCTCGAGCGAAGGCCAGTGCGGCGGCTTGCTCACTCGTGAGTCATGCTCGGGCCAGCCTGCCAACCCGTGCGGAGGCTAGCGTGGCGTCCGGCCCATCCGGCGGAGCGGCGGTCAACTTGCTAATCACCGGCGCCACCGACGAACACGCATCAGTACTGTTTGAAGTAATGTTCAGGAAAAATAATGATTTGAGGGGGAATAACAGGATAGAAGGTCATAAGTGGGTCCCTCGTGTCAACGGTCAAACAAAATGTGTTGGTTTAAGCTGCCTCGTCAGGACGGACGTGTGGGCCAACCCTATCATAAATGGGTTTAAACTAACCTAATCGGTAGGTAGTAGTTTTTGGCGTGGATTAAGAAATTTTGGGTATGTTTTTGCTATTTTTTGTATAATAGATTCTTCCTAGGGCTGGTTGAAAGTGGTAGTTTTTTTTACTCTACATATTGTAAGTAGGAGTGAAAGTTAAGCTTTGGAACCCAATAAGCAAGGCTAGTTAGATAGTGCATATGTGTACATGATTGAAAGTAAATATTTCCCATGAGTGACTAATATCTTGATGGAAAACTCGAAACTATGGAATACTAGGGAAAAAATTGCATGGTTGGAAATACTAGCAATGTTCATGTGCGTTGCAACGAATCATAATTGGAATAATACTTATTCACAAACTTGATACAAAACACTCTAATTTTGATATACATATATCACTAGAGACATATTATGTTTCAATTAGAATATATTCCTTGGGCTCTTTTGGTGAGGTCAGAGAGGGATGTGGTTGGTTTTAAGATACTAATTATGGGTTTTTCTGCAAATTGGTAGACAAGTGGGATGTTTGTGAGAAAAGGAAACAACTTACCTCACAGTCGTTAGATGTAGATCTAATGGTCACAAACGACGGATGGCGGACACACCATCATCACCAACTTAGTCTTCTGTAGGAGTACTAGCAAGATTCGTGCATTGCACGGAACATCAAGATGCATTTTTTTTATAAAAACACTCGTTGTGATTGACCAATGTGGGAGTAATCCCATGTGTAAAAACTAATGATATCTCGAGAAATAGGAGATAAGGTGAAGAGGAGTGGGGCGTGGTGGTGATTGGTTGTCTGACTGAGCGGAGGCATGGGGATTGACGACGCCGGCAGCGCCCACCAGGCCAGTTTGTTCCAGAGGCTTCCTTTCTTAATTGCTCAGCAATGAGGTTGTTGGAGATAAGGATGAACGAGGGAAGGCCTTGTCTGCAAATGTGGAGAGGGGTGCGGGTATCTTTTAGTTTAATTTCCATCAGTCAGATATAGATCGGACGGTCTATATTGCAAGATGGCACGCATACCATCATCACCAACTCGGTTTTTTATAAGAGAAGAAATATAAGTATGGAGATACAAACGTATTATCGATACTTGTTTCCGTAAACTAGCATCTACATTCTATTCAACGCCTCAGCATGTGAGGCCTTAGCACAATGACTTCTCGACTGTGTAAAACAAAGGTTTTCCCGTCGCCGATAAGGAGGGGTGACGGCGGCGCACTTTTTGGCTTGCTCTAGTCCTAGTAGTCATACTAGGTGGTCTAAGCACGTGTAGATTTATTCTTTTTCACGTCTCGTGTTCGCCGTACTGCCACGACTGTTGATGAATAGACGGTAAGTTATTCACGGGGAAACCCTTGTTGAGCGTGTTTGCGCGAGAGAGAGAGAGACGGTGTGCGTGTGTGATATGTCTAGAGACTGAGGCAATGATAACAGATTCTTTGTGTCTATGTGTGTGGAGGATAGAGAGAGACATGTACACGGGGCTTTGTGTTGTGTAACGTGGAGACAAATATACATAATTAGAGAGTGAGTGTGCGAGATACACATGCGGACATGGGGAGAGATGAGGATCCAGATTAATGGGTGTTTGTGCGTGTCTGTGTGTGTTTGTGCGCGCGTTTGTGTGTGAGAGGGAGTGTGTGTATGTGGAGTAGAGAGACCACTAATGATGTAAACCTAGTATAAGGGAAGGGGGAATGGTGTGACATGTGTAGTAGCGGGATACCATGGGTGCGGGCGGGGGAGCAGACTATTTGGAAGAGACATCGAGTGTGTGTGGGAGAGGGGTGTGAGAGCGAGCGAGAGAGAGAGAGCTAGCAACGGAGAGAGAGAGAGAGAGAGAGAGAGAGAGAGAGAGAGAGAGAGAGAGAGGGAAGAGAGGGGGCGTTTGTGTCCATAAATGGCGTATAGATAGGGAGACAATGTTGATGTTGTTTGAAATTGGCCTATGTACGGAGACGCAAGGGAAGCGAGTCATCGTGTGTGTGTGATAGGGACTTCATGAGAGATCTAGAATAGATGGTGTAGAGAACAATGTGCGAGATCGAGAACGATGATACATTAGGGAGCTATGGAAAGAGTCACGACATATATGTATACAGGGAGGAGCTGGGGCGGGTCCGCATGTGGGAGAGATAGAAAGAGGAGAGTGGTGCACAAGGAGACAAAGTGTGCTTGTTTTGCAGTGGGGGTGGTGTGTGAGGTGAGTGTGCGAGAACCACATAACTAGGGAGATAGACATTTGGGGGCGACGTTTTGTGTGTATGGGAAAGATACACTCTACATAGTGCGTGTGCTTGGGAAAGAGAGATGCCGGGAGACCTAGCTAGAGAGTGGGGGAAGAGATGTGTGCATGCCCAAGAGACAAAGTGATAGAGACCTATATTGGGGTCCGGACTTTAGAGAGAGAGGGGTGTTAATGTGCTCGTGTGTTGGTGTTTGGGGGAGAGAACTTCTCTGTGTGTGTGTGGGGGGGGGGGGGCGACGAGGGTGGGGGGCGAGGGGGGGGGTTGGCTTCAGATAAAGAGTGAGGTGTCTATATTTGAGGGACTTTAGCGTAATTGAGATATACATGGTCAATAGTGTGTGCACTCAAGGTTGATCAATTTGTTTCACAGTTTGGACTATGAGATAACGATACTTTTGAACATGCGTGATATACTTTGATGTACCAGAATTACAAACCTAAGATTGGAATTTTGGAATTCGACTCCATCATTAGCTTTTGTAATTCATTTAAACGGAGGTACATTTTTAAGCCGGGATTTCGTGATTTCAAATTCATATATCAAACCTAGAGATATACACATACGGGCATGTTCAAACTTTATAATCATCCACTTTATTCATACACATACACATTTTTGCTTTTGTCATCATATTTAGGATAAACACATTTGGAATTTCATTTGAATTGGACCATATGATGGTATTTGCTTGTAGTAGCTCAATGATCCATATTTGAATTGAATGGACAATCTAAGTTTCGAGTTGGAGACATTGATTTTCAAAACTTGCACTTTTTTTGCGTGCAAAACAAACAAATTCTTGGCCAGGATATCATAGTCGGCCGTACAAGAGCAGAATATAATTTCAGGCACCAAAAGCTTTCAAACTTCCCGCTCACATCGAAATATCTCGCGCCAGAAAGTTTAGCCCTGCGATATTCCTGTTTTACCCCTGCCACATGAACGGAAAAGGGCTGCTTTGGTAACTCCATTGTTTTCCCCTCTTTGCCCCCAACATTCTTCCCCAGAGCCCCTCCCCTTCCCCTCCCCGACCCCCCAACCACGGCAAGCCGCCGAATCTAGTCCTCCGCCGCAGCGGTGGACCTCACACCCCGACGGATCTACCTTCCGCACCTTGGAACCCCCAACTGCCAACTCACCACTTCACCGGAGCCGCTTCAGCGACTGGCTTGTACACCGCTCCAGATCTCCTTGACCGCCATCATGGTCCACCTGCAACGGATCTGCTTAACCGGCGCCCTCATCCACTACAGTGTAGGCCCTTCACTGACTCCCTCGTCCGTCCCTTCGCTGGCCCTTCATACAAGCCCTCGTCCGCCGCAACAGATCCGCCTCACCGAAAGCACTGTACAACGCGCCCGCCGAAGCCTTCGTCCACTGCACCGGACCCGCTCCACGGATGCCATATTCAACTCCACCGGCCCTGCTTTACCGACGCCGCAGCCTCATCAAGTTATTTCGATCTGTACTCCTTCGGTTTTTCTCTTTATCGTGCAACTGTTCACTTACCACAGATGAGCTTTCTTGTATGTCGACAGGCGCCGCAACCGTAGCACCGGAGCCGCTTCAGCGACGGCGACAGCCGGCCCAAACTCAACCGCAACACGAGCACCATCGACGATCCTTAGCTATCAAGTATGCCAACGATACCCATACGCCGCCGAGAATCAGGTACTATTATCCAACGGCCGGCGCCTACGTTCACTTTCTTAGCATAAGCACCGCACCTTTGAATTTCTTCAGGGCATCATTCAGTTTTTCATGAGACGCGTTATTCTGCTTGCACCTGTAGGGCCATACTTCTGGCAGTGAACATGTTACATGTGCTAAATTACATACCAGTGCACATATAGTTAATATGCTTTAGTTTTGTCCTAAGTATTACTGTACTTCCTAGATATCACTGCCTACTATTTTACTTCTTGCATGCTATATTTATGATAATGGTGTTGTTCTGATGCCACCTGTTGGTTCCATCAGACTGCTTCATGTTCTCTATGCTTAATTACACATCAGCAAACTAGCATGTGGTTCCGCTGGTTTTTGTTCGTTTTACCCTACATTTTCTGATGCTAGCTATTACATCACTGCTACGAGCCTCTGTTCATTACTTTTTTGTGTGTTCTTGATCTTCCCAAGTTGCATGACTAATTTGATGCTTCTATTAATTATGGAGCTGCCAACCCCATCAAGCAAAATATTTGTTCTTTTGGGGCTGGCACCTCGAACAAGCATAAAAATAGAGGGAAGCAGATATATTGTCGTGTATGCACACACCCTTCTTTCATTAGTTTAGATGAACCATTGATGATCAATTCGAACCAGTGCATGCGATTAAAATTAATTTTACCTAAATAGAGGGTGCAGAATAAACTACAACAAGTAGATTTGCAACCACGGGATGCTGACGATATCTTCAAAGAACATTGCAACAGCAGCGAGGCTTCACAACAACATATGGTAAGCCAGTGTGTTTTAGTACATGTGAAATGTAATGCGTGTGGGCTGCTTTCTTGGCTTGTGCCCTCAACCTGTAATCCTACAGAATAACAAATAGTTCAGTTGTCTGCTTTGCTGTATTGCTTGATTCGAATGCTTGTTTGTTACTTGTTACGCTATACCTGAGTTGGCCAATATGTCAGCAGTGCCTGCTGTACTATCGTAAAGAAATGCATGCCTAGTTCATTTGAGTCCTTAACTTTTCCTCTGAACTTCATCACAAGACTGTCTTCGTAGTTTATATGAGGCCACACTGTTAAGTGCTTTCTCAGATTATTTCAACTGCTTAGATGCCTTGGCAACTTAAATATAGCGGTGGTACACTCCCTTTCAACTAGGGATGTCAACTGGGTCCCATTTAATCCCGATTAAAGTCCACTAGTGGTATGATAGTTCAAAAGAGTTTTTGTTTTTTGAGGAAAATGAACCAGGGAGCTAGCAAAAACTAACTAGATGGGACTGGCGGATGTCATTTATTTGCCACTTACATCCCTAGTTTCATCTTACCATTTTAATTTCTTTTCGGCTGATGCTGCTTCGAACCATTTAAATATAGCTTGCCATGCTCGGCAATAATTCATATGTCGTTTACCATGTAAGCTTACTGCCTGGATCATGCGATAACTATCTCTTACTTATGTCCAGCGGAAACCTTTCAGGATGCCGTTCACACTAGGACACAATGTACAACCCCAGAATCTATTTGTGGAAGCAGTGCGCCATCCATGTTACCAGATGGTAGCAGTTCAGAGGCAACACCACCGGAGAGCAGTCTGAGCACATATATTATAGTTCTTGAGGCTCTACTAGAGGCATAAAGAGATGGTGTGGCTGCCATGAATGAGGTAATCTCGATCTTGAAGCTGGAAATTATGCAATTAGCTGCACGCATTATGCAAGCAACCCAAGAATTAGAGGAAGCAAGAATGTTGGATTTGAAGATGGAGGAGGTCCTACTGCTTCTGCTATCTGAAGCCCAGGGTAATCCCAGTTCTTCTTTAGATAGCAGTTGAAATTTTCATTAGATTATTGTACTTGCATGTTGTGTCAGGTCTCTGAATGGATTATGTTGTAAGACCCCCTATGTTGTCCATGTGTTGTAATGATCTGAATTTTTTAGGCGAGGTAATCCTCAGTACTTGTATGATTCACATAAGGTGAACTGTTCTTCGTGTGAGCATATTGTATTGGATGAAATAACTGTTTGACTCAAAGTGTATCCAACCTAGTGAATTCGAAGATCACGGCATATCTAAATCATAATCATATATAAAGGTGGAATAAATCTTTGTAGTGGTTTTGAAGAAATAAATAACAAAACGTAGAATTATCTGTGGATATTCGTAATCGAATAAAAATTGGATTTGGATTTAGTTGCCAGGGCCCAGGGCAAACGTGAATGCTAATTCTCCCAAGTTTTGAACGAAGCGGCTAAACACCCACTATCATTTGTGGGCTGCCCGAAGCAAGTGTTTGTGAGATGGAAATTACTGTCTACCCCTGACACTTGACATCCTTATCGACCGGATTTACACTGCTGTCGATAAGGTAGACTAGTAACTTCAATCAGATGTGACATGATGGCCTCTGAGCCCATTCAGACACGGTGGGCGCCAAACATGGGCGGCAAAACACATTTGATTCAACCTTGTCTGAAAGACATGTGTCTCTCCCTCCATTTCCCCATTCATCCACGGTGGGCGGCAAAACAAACTCTCCTCGTCCGAAATCGATGTAGGCTAATATTTTAAATAGGACAGATGTGTAACTTCCCTCAGACGTGACACAACCGCCCTACCTGTCATCCCCGTTCATACACCGTGGGCGCCAATCGTGGGCGGCAAAACACCCTCTCCTCGCCTGAAATTACCGGCAAATATTTGGGAGATGCGAGGTTACCGTCCTATCCCCAACCGACGTGATGTCTGAAATTTTAAACGGGGGATAAGTTTGTAACTTTCCCACATTTCAGACAAGCGCGTCCCAAAGTTTGAGATCCCCCTCCCCCTCCATTTACCCATTCATACACCGTCGGCGCCACGACAACCTCCCCACCGCGGCCAGCCTCCTCCGTCCGCCACCCCATCCTCCACCTTGCCGGAGCCGCTACCCCTACCCCGTCGTCCATTGCAAGAGATGGACCTTTCTCATCCACGGCGCCGGACAAGGATCCTTTCATCGCGTCGTCTCGCTTCATCGGCGCCGTCGTCCATTTGCCGTTGCCGCTCCTACGACCGCCTCGTCCACGGCAACAGGATTTATCCCCCGACCCGGCCGTCTACCATCTAAAGTATTCTTCCCCGCTGCCGACAGCCATCGCACCCGCAGCACCCTCAATTTATCAGTAGGGGCCTACACGGCGTCGCAAGAGAGGTGGTACTCTTCCATATGTGCTTAAGTTATTGATCTTACCCGAAAAATATATCTTAAATTGTTTACTGTACTTTTCTTGTCCGTACCAAATCATAGTGGCTAGTTGAATGCAAACATTGGTTGCGAAGTAGCTTTGTCCGGTTTGCACCTTCAGATCCGCCATGTCATGGTCACTATACTCATAAAGCTTATGGTTTCCCCCCTTTATATTCACTACCATCATCGTAGGTGCTTCACTGCTTCGTGTCGTGCTAGCACTGCTCCTCAAGACCTCAACCCATCAAGTGAAACAACATGCCACTCATAATTCCAAAGCTTACGTCTTGAAATACGAATCTGATATGATGCTCATATTACTAAAATAGAGAACGTTTAATTGATCACCTAATGTTCCTATATTCTTTTTGAAAAGCATGTGCGCCACCCACTGGTCCAGCTAGTTCCACTTTCCTGATTTTACTCTTGATGCTTAGGGTTTTCCCCTTTTATATACTCTACTATGATATGCGTAGATGCTTTCTGTCATACTAGCATTACTCCACCCTTCAAGCTAAACAACACAACACTCAAGATTCCAAAGCTTAGTTGTTCAAATATGATTGTGATATGATACTGATATTAGTTAACAGACACATTTAATTGGTTAGCTAAAGGTCCCACTTGAGTTTCCAAATGCATGTCGCGACATATAGAGAGACAGCAGAATTGCATTTCTTTGTCACTTGTTGACTGTACTTGCTTGTCCATACCAAATCTTAGTTGTTATTTCAAAGAAAATATCGGTTGCTAACTACCCTTTGCGCGGTTTGCAGCTTCAAATCTGCCATCCCACTCCCACGGTCAATACTATACTCATCATGCTTACGGTTTCCCCATTTTATGATGACCACGATCAGCCTACGTGGTTCGTGTCGTAATAGCACTGCTGCACCCATCGAGCTAAACAAGCTTATTTGTACAAATTCAAATATGATATTATGCTGATATTAGTAAAACTGAGAGATGTTTAATTGATCAGCTAAATGTTCCTACTTTAGTTTTGAAATGCATGTGAGCCACATATGGAGAGACCGGAAGGAATAGTATTTCTCTGTGCACTCCGGTTCATCATGGGTGGCCAACCGACATTATATAGAAAGACTTGTAATATCTTCAATCTGCTTGCTCTTCTGCTCTTCTTTAAGATGATCCTCTTCTCTTGCGGTCGACTGGTCAGGTCGAGTTATTCTCCCTTAGTATATTTTGAATCTGTCAGGTCAAGTCGACTTGTTCTTCTTTACTATATGTTGAAGCTGTCATCTGCAAAATATCATCACTTCTGGAGCTCTCATGTTTTGAGTTGTAGGACACATTATATTAATGCACACACCAAATTACAACATGCATGGCACCTCTTAGAAGAATTGCAGAGATAGCACAAAGGGGTTTACAAGGAGGAAGTATTGGATTAGAATCACTTCTGCATTACAAAGATAATCTCACTTGTTTTTATGTTTTCATGCATGCCAGGTATTGAACATTATCAAAATGAATATGAGAATGGGCGCACGAGAGGAATATTGCGGAACAATCCACTGGCTAACAAGCTTGGCATGGTGGAGGATGGCCTATCTTATTCACCCATCAACGTGCATGCTCTAACTTGGCAAGGTTGTATTGGTCGCACATATTTTGCATCTGACCTCTTGCATTACTTCTACTTTGTTACACCATCTGCTTAGTTTAAGCATCATATATGAGTATATGCCATACCTATCCATTTTCTGTACCTATTCCATGTGTCGTCATACTATGTTTTTCCAGTCAAATGTTGTTCTTTCGTAATAAATGTCCAAAAGGAAGAGGGTGATTGCAGATCCACAAGGAGTACAAACTAGGTATTTGGAAAAGGTAGTGATACATTTAAATCAGATAGATCAGCAGCACAGAAAACACAGGCCCAACTGTAACAGACTTTACCCCTACTCCAGTGGCCTAACCCGTATTAGAACTGCTGACAGCCCAGCGTTAGGTACTGTCTATGATATCAATTCAAAATTTGAACTCCTAAATTTCTGCATGTGCCTTACCTTCTCTCTTGTATGAAAACTAATTTCAGATGAATCTCCTTGCTCAAAGGATCATAGGATCTCACGACAATACTAGGCTCTGCATTGCTCTTGTCAGTACCTCTTGCCCTTGGTCAGCATACTTACACTCATTGCTGTTTGATTATGTAGCATCACTGCAAATGTTCGCTTCTTTATCCTCCCATTGCTTGAAATTATAAGATCTATATTTACTCTTAGATAAATGTAGAATTAACACAATGGTTATGAAGTTTTGGATTGCTCATGTAAGTACCTATTGTCATGTACTCCCTCTGTATCGAATTAATTGTTGATCAATTGGATGTATTTAGAACTTAATAGTGCTAGATACATCCATTTGAGCGACAACTAATAACGGACGGTGGTGGTATTACTGTACATGCATCGCGAGATAGTTGATTGTCTAGCATTACTCTGCATCTTATCTGCCCTACCCTCCACTTTCTCCAAATTATCACATCTACATTTACTCTTACCAAAATGTTGAATAAAGCCAATGCCACTTCACACATCGATGTCTGCATTCCTCTTCTCAGTACCTTTTGCCTTGTAGCGCTGTACTTAATTAATTGCTATTTGATTATGTATCATTAGTCTGCACCTGAGCTTCATTATCCTCTATTTCTTCCAATATTATTTGATCTATATTTACTCTTTGCAAAATGTAGAATAATGGCAACGCTTATAAAGAATTTTCTTTCGGGAATTTATTGAATTATCTTTCCATCAACATGGAGAAGGGCTTTGTCTAGCCCGTGTTAACATGTAATGTAAGTTCATCCTTCTGAAGCCTTCAAACTTTGTTCTAGTATAGATTTGGATAGGCATCATTTCCTCAACTGCTGTTTACATCTGATTGGATGTTTGCAACAACTACCAGTTTTAAATTGTAGTTGTAAAAACATGTTCCTTATGCAGAACAGATCCATTTATTTGCTTATATAATTGTGAAACCTGTTACGTGTCTCCTTGTTTCTCTTTTAGATCGTATCTCTTATGCCAGGCAGAACATTAGGAAAGATAGTGAGCCAAACCATCTTGAGGACAGCGAGATGACCCCAAGGTCCTGTCTTGATGAAGACAGTGAGTTGAAGCTACTCACCAGCAGGTGTGAGACAACCTCTGTGCAGTCGCTGCCTCAATCAGTTCGACTTCTTCAGTCTCAACTGACAGTGTCCTGGACTAGGGGGTACTCACCACGTCGTCTCACGATCAGTTGGATTGGGCCGATGACCCCCATGGCCGTATACTCATGACACCTCGAATATAGTCTGGCGTTGGAGCTTGGACATAGTCTGGCGTTGAAGCTTGGACATGGTCCGGCGTTGGAGCTCGGATACACTCCGGCGTTGGAGCTCGGAAGCGGTCCGGCTTTGGTGCTCGGCTGCTGAAGATACCTTGAATGCAGTCCGGTGTTGGAGCTCGGACACAAGAGGACGTCGCCGCTCGGGAACAACTTCAAACCCGAGGTATGGTATAAAAATAACAAGGCGTTGATAAAGGCCGGAAACTTAAAGGGGCTCCTCGGATACCCGACGTGTAAACTCTTCGGAGTCACCTCGGCGATCCTCAAGATCAGAGACGAGAAGATTTGTTGAACCAGTTTTCAAGACCAACGACCGAAGTTGAAGAACAGTTCAGAAGAATCGAGGAGCGTCCCCAACTTGAAGACCGGTTCAGGGGGCTACTGACGGTGTCCTGGACTAGGGGGTACTCACCACGTCGTCTCCCGATCAGTTGGATTGGGACGAGGACCCCATGACCGTATACTCATGGACCAGTTCGGACAACCCCTGCAGCATACAAGGAAGACTCCACAAGACTTGGCGCCCAAGACAAGGACTCTCCTAAACCCTAGGCCTCCGGTGTCTTATATAAATCGGCGCCAGGCTAGTCAATAGACAATCTCATTCATTTCTACAATCTCGTGGTAGATACGTCTACTCTGTACTACACCCATATGAATACAATCAAAAGCAGCATGTAGGGTATTATCTCATCAAGAGAGCCCGAAGCTGGATAAAACCCCGTGTCCACGTTACCATCACTCCAAGACGCCTAGCTTAGCACCCCAACTACGAGATACGCCGGATATTGAACAGACATTGTTGCTTTTATTGAGAGCCTGCTAAGGTGTCATCATGGCGCGATGGGACCTTCAACCAACACCCTATCAGGTGCTATTTTTTCAATTAGATTATCTTGCAGTAGTTAATTTCTTTGAAGTTATTATTGTGGGCTTCGTACTATGAACGCAGTATCAGATCAAGATTAAGAAGAGATTTTGCGGCAGCGACCGTGCCCGGCGATCGAGCTCCGTTGCTTCCGCGTACCACGGAAAGTTCGGCAAACCATGATCTGTCCGTACGAACAGCTAGCAAAAGGCTAGTAGACACGGCAACTAGTGCTACTCGAAGCGGAGAACAATCCGGCTCAAAGCGGCATGAATCCAGGGAAGATTTCTTGTCTTTTTATTCATAAATCCAGCAGCTAGATGGCCCACGTTTCCTTAATGCTTTTTCTATCTTTCTAAATCATGGAGCAATTAACCAGAGCTGCTAGTTGTGGCACTTCAATCAAGGATGATTAAGAAAAAAAGGGCTTTGTCTTGTCCATGTTATCCTCACGTTAAACATCCAGGTGATATTTTCCTAGTACTAATGTTGTACGAACAATTTTTAGAATTTATTACTTCGGTCGCCTATGTTTTTCCACAGGTCAGTCACTATCGCGTACAACCTGGCCTCGCCGTTACCGCCCTGGGTCAGCATCGTCTGCTGGCGGCTTCAAGTTGCGCGACTAACTTGGTCACAATATCATCCACTTGATGCCGCCCCGCGGATGACCGCCCTGCATCGACATCTCTACTCCGCCACAACCTCGGCGCTCCGTCCATATTCCTTTTATTTTTTACTTCACTTATATTAATTAAGTAGAAGATTTTTTTAGGGCCATTTGCATTTATGTCCCTAACTCAAACCACCTAATCAGATATACCCCTAATTAGAAAGCCTGCTCAAAAATGCCCCTCCGCCATTAGGTGCCCTTACAGAAATGCCCTTCTGCGCCGTTACCGTCCGGTCAAAGAGCTTTGACCGTCCTAAAAAAATAGCAAAAAAATCTAAAATTTTGTGAGATCGAAATTACTCATGTGCGCAAGGTGCGTGCAAATTTTCTTGCTATTTGGACATTCCAGGAGCTCGTGGCGAGGAAAAACAGTTAATCCGTACTCTTGTGAACAATAAATTAGAAATACAATAGCAAGAAAATTCAAAAAATATATGAAATGTTTTGTCATCAAAGAGGCTTGGGTGGACAAGGTGCTTGCAAGTTTTTGTGATCAAATGACATGCGAGGAGCTCTAGCCAAAAAAAAAACAAAATAGTCATTTTTTTCCCAAGCCAAATTTTGTTTTTTTCTCCACGAGCTCCTACAGTGTCCAAACACAACAAAAATTTGCACGCACCTTTCAGACCCGAGCCTCTTTGATGCCAATTTTTTTCATATTTTTTTGAATTTTGTTGCAATTTTTTTGAATTTACTGTTCACAAGCATATATATTTACTATTTTTTCTTTGCCACGACCTCCTGGAATTTCCAAACAGCACAAAAATTTGCATGCATCTTGTGAACCTGAGTATCTTTGATCTCACAAAATTTCAGATTTTTTAGATTTTTTTCTATTTTTTTCAGGACGGTCAAAGCCCTTTGACCGGACGGTAACGGCACAAAAGGGTATTTCTTTAAGGGCACCTAACGGTGGAGGGGCATTTTTGAGCAGGCTTTCGAATTAGGGGCAAATGTGAGTAGTGGGTTCGAGTTAGGGACACAGATGTAAAAGACCCTTTTCTTATATACATTATTATCTGTCATTACTTTTGGTTGGCACTATTTTATCTGTGCAGCCAATCGACTTAGACTGAGCCGCGCTGTCGCCTCCGTCGACCAAATTGTGTTGTCTTCTTGGCGCGCTACCCTTTGTTGGCAACCCCGCGTCGTCACTTCGTCAACCTAGCTACTCAGCCCGAGACCTCGGTGTCACCCGCCGACCTGCTCCATTACCTCGGCTAGACTGGGGGCTTCACCTCTTCGGAGTGCCGAGCTCTTCGCTCGGCCACATCAGGCTTGGAGGCTTCACCTCTTCGAAGTGTCGAGCTCTTCGCTCGGCCACATCGGGCTTGGGGGCTGAGACCTTGCCCCGCACCAAGCTCGGACCGCGTCATCGATGACGAACACATTAACCAGCTAAGTCACTTTCATGCTCAAAAACTACCAGTTTTAAAATATTGTCCGATTCGACCAAGTATTATACCTTTTTGGCAAAAGTTGTTTGTGAAAACTTCCTGGTCAAAACCTTGCTTGTGGCACACAAATTCAAATACCCCGTTTAATTGGGGGCTTCCTTTATGAAGCCTTTCCTCTTGCAAATGATTATACTTGTACGGCTTCGTTTCTTGTTCGTGTATTACGCCACAATATGCACCATGTTGACTTAAGCGATTTGAAAGCTGGGTTGCCTCGCTCCTGTGTTTACCCCTACATTCCCGATTGTACGGCTGGGGAGTAAAGGGAGCACCTCTGCGATTGTCATGATCGGATCATCCGAGCCGGACCTCAGACTGGGTGAAGCCGAATGCTAGCGCTCTTATTGTTTTCAATTATGGTCGGCACACAACGGAACTCATCAGTACAAAAAATCTATTGCACAAGTCTCATAGTAATAATGAGCAACGAAGAAAGGTATCGGTGGGGGTACTATTTTCTTCAAAGATGCTTCTTACACTTTGTTAGTAATATAGCATAAGTTCCCTGAGCGTGCTTTGTCTGTTACAGCCTTATGGCCTGATTGCCTGGTTATCGGAAACACCGTTGATATTCTCGACGGGTGGAGTACATAACACTTTTCGGTCCTTGACCGAAGAGGGAGAAGCCGACAGTCGGTTAAGACGCGTTTAAAGTTCGGGTGAACACAAATATGATACAAGTACTTTGGTACATACGATCATTATACATAAAAATTCTTCTACCCAAGTCACTTGGGGGCTCTTAAATTTATATGAGCCGTTTTATAATAAATGATTTCTTCCTAGTCGTTGCAAAGTCTTTTTCTATCACTCCTTTTTCGACGCGAGTGTGTGGTCAATAGCCGGGGAGCCTAATTTCTCTCTCAAAGCCGCTAGAGTTTAGTTTGCTAAATTGTCCTAACGAGAAGTACCCCACCTTAGTGACAGGAGGTTGAAGCTTGAAGTCTTGAGATAGGATGTGTCATATTAAAACACGACATATGCACTTTTTTTCTAAGACCAATTTTCGGATTGGCACCGAACACTTGATCTAGTTCGGACGTCGAGTTTTTCCTGACATTTTTTGGTTTTCCAATCCTACGGCACTTTTTCAACTATTTGTGTGTTTTTCGCATAAGTCTCGCAGTGCAACGCTAGACACCTTTAGAGATTCGGCAAAAATTCTCGGATATTGCTATATATGCATCAGTTTTGAATTGTGTCTTCGGTCAATAGTTGGGTTGCCCGGCTCCTATGCTTGCCTCCTATGTTACGCTTTGTTCGGCTAGGTGTGCAAAGGGAGAACCACTGCAATTGTGCTTCCAGCTCGCATGGTTAAGCACCGTAGTGGAGAAAGCCGAAAACTGACTGTCACAATAAGCGTAAATTGGTCAGCGGTCCGATGACTATATTAAATGACGGGCCGTTCATAACATTGGACGAGGTGTTTACGGCTTGACCTCGGCTGTCGCCGAACACTAACCGGGGGGCTACTTGCTGGCCTCCCAACTTTAAGCTCCTATGACTAAGTGAAAGTTATAAAGCCTGCATATCTGATTGCCTCGCTTCCGCCAACACAACCGCCTTCAGGCACCGAGACGTCGGCTAAGGGTTGTTTTGTTATTTCGGAAACACCCTGCGTAGTATCTACAAGGGGGTAGAAGCCGACGATGGGTTACTTTAAGATTATAAATGGTCGCAACGGAAGTGAAAATTTGGGTTCATTTAGACCATAGAGTTTGGAAGCTTTCCCCGAACTAAATCCTCAGTATTTTCCTCCCACATTGATCGGAGTTGAGGTTTCATGATCATGCTTAGCATGACAACCCAAAGAAAGGAACCGATAACGGGACTATTTTCTTTGGACGATGTTTCTTATGTTAAACAATAATATAACATGTCTCTTTGCGTACCTTTGTTTATAAAACCGTATGGCCGGATTGCCTTGTTTGCCATAAATCTTTGCCCTCATAAAGGCTTTATAAAGTAGGAAAAACACTTCTCGGTTGCTGGCCGAGGAGGTTGAAGCCGATGGTCGGTCAACAAAGTTTTGTACAATGCGGATCCGAGCATTAATGATGTAAAGTACTTGGATACATAGAGTCATTACACATAATTTGTGATTTTACTATGGATATCGATCCTTAATTCGGCCTCCCGTGCCCGCATTAAGGCTCGGGGCCTACTAGGCTTCGGGCTTATTATTTACAAATATTAAAAGGGCACATCGATCCCTTGATCTAGTGTTGCCACCCGACCAGTGTCTCGGGGGCTACTGCATTGGCAATCCAATGCAGAAAATTTAAAGCGCAATATAGTTTTTGAGGAGATTATTATCCTCAGGTTGGTCGGCCGCACCCAACCTGAGTCTCGAGGACTTTGCACACCGTGTTTCTATTCCTAAGTATGCTGCCGAGCTGGAAACTGATCCTCAGGCTAGTTTTATGAATCGACCTAAGTCTCAGGGGCTACTAGGGTCAGCGGTTTTTTTCCTTCAGGTGCATCCCGGATATTAGGCCAACACGCACCTTGAGGGCTATTGGCTATACATCTCGGCAGAGATTACATTGCACAATTCGGATTTAAATTCATAAAAATCAGCCCATGGTCGATGTGGTGCACCACCTCGGATACAGTCTGGTGTTGGTGCTCGACTACAATAGACACCCCGGAAGCAGTCCGGCATAAAGCTCGGACGCCAGTGGCTAGCTCCGTAGAGGCCATTTCTGACATTAAGCTCGGCTAAACTCCTTCAACTTTTTTGAACCAAGGTGATCTATGACACCTCGAATATAGTCCGGCGTTGGAGCTTGGACATAGTCCGACGTTGGAGCTTGGACATAGTCCGGCGTTGGAGCTCGGATACAGTCCGGCGTTGGAGCTTGGACATGGTCCGGCGTTGGAGCTCGGATACATTCCGGCGTTGGAGCTCGGAAGCGGTCCGACTTTGGTGCTCGGCTGCTGAAGATACCTCGAATGCAGTCCGGCGTCGGAGCTCGGACGGAAGAGGACGTTGCCGCTCGGGAACAACTTGAAACCCAGGGTATGCCATAAAAATAACAAGGCATTGATAAAGGCCGGAAACTTAAAGGGGCTCCTCGGATACCCGACGTGTAAACTCTTCGAAGTCACCTCGGCGATCCTCAAGATCAAAGTCGAGAAGATTTGTTGAACCAGTTTTCAAGACCAACGACCGAAGGTGAAGAACAGTTCGGAAGAATTGAGGAGCGTCCCCAACTTGAAGACCGGTTCAGGGGGCTACTGACGGTGTCCTGGAATAGGGGGTACTCACCACGTCGTCTCCCGATCAGTTGGATTTGGCCGAGGACCCCCATGGCCGTATACTCATGGGCTAGTTCGGACAACCCCTGCCGCATACAAGGAAGACTCCACAAGACTTGGCGCCCAAGACAAGGACTCTCCTAAACCCTAGGCCTCCGGTGTCTTATATAAACCGGGGCCAGGCTAGTCAATAGACAATCTCATTCATTACTACAATCTCGTGGTAGATACGTGTACTCTGTACTACACCCATATGAATACGATCAAAAGCAGCATGTAGGGTATTATCTCATCAAGAGAGCCCGAAGCTGGGTAAAACCCCGTGTCCATGTTACCATCGCTCCAAGACGCCTAGCTTAGGACCCCAACTAAGAGATACGCCGGATATTGAACCGACATCAACTTAAAGCGGAAAGGCTTGCTTCAGCTCAGCTCTGACTTCAAGTCAAAGATGTAATGAAGATGTCAGGGGACTGCCTTGCGCACTATGGTGCCATACAGCTAGGGATGAAGCATCTATCGTTGACACAACTGAGGTCTCATCTGCTTGTTCGGCTGCTTGTGGGGCCCGAGCTTGCCAGGTCTAGTGCCTTCTGAAGTGCTCTCAGTTTTGTATATTATTTTTTCAGCGCGTTTATATGCACTGTGGCGACCTTTGATGCCCAGTGTATGTAATCCGCGGTCATGTTGCTCTTTATTATCATCGGTAGCAAACTTTGATTCCCAGTGGATGTAAAATGTCGTAATTTATTTATTGTATAGTCTAGGTTTATTCTTTGGTCAGTATGCTGTAATTTAGGCCGGAAGGTTCAGTGGATCTCAGTGTTGTCGGTCTTGAGGCCGGCCCGTTACTCATATGGGCCAAAACGTGTGCCTATAATCATCTTGGGCCATTAGCAGGTCTAAACCTATAGTAGTTTCCCGCCTTTAATTGGCCATGGCTACATATTTACTGTAGTGACACTGGGCTTCCTACGGGCCGTAGAAACAATGGGCCTTCTACGGTCCGTATAAACAATGGGCCTTCTACGGGCCGTAGAAACAATGGGCCTTCTACGGGCCGTAACATCAATGGGCCTTAGACGGGCCGTATGATCGATTGGCCAAACATGGGCCAAAAACAGACCGCATTATGGCCGTAAATGGGCTAGAGTTGGAGTCGTCCGTTCATGGGCCGACCATAACGGACCGTTGTTAATAGGCCGTATCTGATGACGCTATGAAAATGCCCAACGTATTAACAGGCCACAAACGGGCCGACTGTAACCACGGGCTGAATTTGGCCCACAAGCAGAAAATGGCAGTAACGGGCCATAAGTAACCGAATGCTGGAAATGAGCCCAAGAATAAATGGGACCTGAGAAGGCCGAAAGATAACATGGGCTGCAAACGGCCCAATGGATTAATAGGCCGTTAATAGGTATAAAGTGATACACTGTTCATTACGAGCCAGTTTCACCACGGGCCATTAATGGGCCAAGAGTTACAGAGGGCCTCATATGGGCCAAAAGACTTCATGGGCCATACATGGGCCAGAAATTAAAATGGGCTGGAATCATATTGGACGGCTCAGATGACGCTACTGGGCCTAATTCGGATAGGTCGTACCGAGCCCTGGGTTAGCGGGCTGTAAATGGGCTATATGCGAACAGGCCGTTAACAGGCTTTCCGTGGGCCGGCCCGCCACCTTTTGACCAAGTCAAACGGGCTGGCATTTTCACATGAATGGACCTCTGTTCGGCCGTGCCACAGGTCGATGTATCATGGGCGCCTTCGGTCCAATGAGTGGATGACATCTGTCCCAACGGTGAGCAGACACGTGTTTCCTCCAGCCAATGATGATTTTACACGTGGAAAATCCCCATTGGTCGGGGCTGTTAGCGGGTTATCGGATCCAAAACCGAACTCGATAGCTTAACGGCGTTCCGTTACGGTTGATGCCACGTGTCGGTCACCCTTGACGAAAGCACTTCTGTGACGCGCGATTTTATCGTCATGGAAGTGGACACTTCCGTGATGATAATTTTGGTAATGTCATGGAACACTTCTATGACAGCACAGCTATGACTATCTTGATTCTGTCATAAAATTGTCATGGATGTACATGCATGACAAAAAACGCGACCTACTGTGACAAACACGTATCATCACGAAAGTGTATTTTTTTTGCAGTATTAAGTGGTCCATCCCCAACCCCTCTGGTTCAACCGCCGTCGATCTCTTCGACGGCCCTGCCGCTGATCTCCTCCGCCAAACGGTCAAGGATTTGCGAGCTTTATACGACATCAAGCCCATTTTATCACTTCTGAAGGACACGTTCTACGGCGGCGGCTTGGGATCCTCAATTGCCAAGTCAGATCTCATCGACCACGACCACGACCATGAGGAGGGCACCCACGGAGGTTCTTCCATGGTGAAACAGCCCATCTGTGACATCAGAGAGCACACCATGGGTCTGTGCTCTTCCAACTGAAAGGATCCCGTCCATGAAATGTGAGGCAACATTCTATCAGCAAATCTTACCTTTTCTAGCTTGCCAACCCGTACTTGTAGTAGCATTTGTCATGCGGTGCTTTAACTGTGCCGTGTTTAATTATTTCAGTTATGCAAAAATGTATTGTTCAATAGGTCTATCTGATGTTGAAGTATGAATTGTCCACTTAAGTTTCACGAATGGCTATATTTGGTTGTCTATAGTGAGTAGATACCTTGTTTATCTGTATTTGGTTGTTAGGTTTGTTGGAGTGAGCATTTTTTCAGTTATCGAGCCGATGCCTTGTTTATCTGTATTTGGTTCTTAGTTTGGTTGCAGTGAGTATTTGTCCACTTATCAAGAAGATGCCTTGTTTATCTGTATTTGATTGTTAGGTTGCTTTTTTAGCATTTGTCCAGTTATCAAGCAGATGCCTTGTTTATCTGTATTTGGTTGCTAGGTTGCTTTTTTTAGCATTTCTCCAGTTATCAAGCAGATGCCTTGTTTATCTTTATCTGCTTGTTAGGTTGGTTGCAGTGAGACTCTGTCTAGTTTTCAATGGCTATATTTGGTTGTTATACTGGTCATTTATGCCTTGTTTATTTCAGTAATTCACAGTGTGTGGTTCATTATGTGCAAGTCAGAACTGTACCGCTCGACTACATCAATACCAGTTTGAACGGCTATATTTGGTTCGAGTTATTCCTAGTGTAGTTAACACATGCCCTTTATTTCAGTTCTACACATTTATCCAGTGTGATGTTTAAGCATTACCTACGTTCTATTCATTTTCAACAATACCAGTTTGAATTGCAATATTTGATGGCAGTTAAGCCTGTTGGTAACATTGCCTTCCAGTTTATATCTGCTTTAACAGCATGCTGAAGCCAACACATTCAAGCTACCATTTGGAGATGATGTTGTTTACCTTTGCTATATTTTTTTGATGTTAAGATTGCTGTACTTATCATGCCTTTCCACTACTTATGCAGGACAACAACGGGAGTGGCCATCATTTTCCGCCGAGGTTAGCTTCATCCCTCGGCTTGTACTCCCCCCGCCGTTCCATAATGTAGGGCATATAGATCTAGGCCTGGACACTAGTTAGCTTCTAATATTGACTTGTTGCTTGTAGGTACATATGCATGCCCTTCGCAAGGATCCATGCATCGACCCTTTTTGCGTATGGGGCAATGAGATATTGATGAACAAGCATCAAGTGAGGAAACTGATAAGGATTATTAGCAAAAAGATATGAATGGTGGCAAGCAAATTATTTGTTTATGCTCTATCCAACACAACAGTGAGCTGTAGGATGGTAAGTACAAACTCTGCAGCCTTCTCTTTTTACTGCCCATAATGAGTTGTTAGACAACAATGTCTGAATCTTTTTCGTTCCCAGTGGTTCCCGAAGCAGTTCACTCAAGATTGCCTCGCAAAGTACATGATTGGTGGACACACAATGAAGGTTATAGTATTTCATCCAGACTACAGTGAGCATTGAGAAGTCCTAATGAAGACAGTGAAGGATGGACGGGCGGCCATCACAAGGGGTTGGCCTAGAGTCGTGCGCGCGTTACACATGGAGGAGGGCACAGTATGGGCATTCTACTTCACCTTCTCCAGCAACCAGAATGTCTTTCGCCTCTTTCTTTATAGTCTTTAGTACAACTGTGGTTCATCATTCTTTACTTGGTGCTTCTGTAGTTCTTCAGTATATGTACCTGTGCATTAAATTATGGATTCATGGTTGAACCTATATTTGTAATAAACATGGTTGGATATGATATAAGTGATTGCCTACTTTCAAATTGAAAACATGTGATTTTTAAATTAGGGATTAATTGGATTAATTATGGATTAATTAGGGATTACACTGCACACGGTTTGCAAAAGCGAAACGTCTGCGATATACGTGGAGATCAGAAACGTTTCTAGGATCCACTACGTGTGCGATTAATCTCCACTGCGCACATGAGTTTCTCTTGTAAACTGTTTGCGTTAGGCCGCCTTGCGCAAACGTTTATCACATAAAAAGTGTGTGTGATGGACAGCCTTTGCCACACAGTTTCTTCTACGCACCGTGTGTGATGCATTCAATAACGCAAACGATAAAATTACTAATATCGTGTGCAATGGCAACGCTATCACAAATGATTTAACGGGAAAAATTGTGTGTGATGTACCTGTGAACGGAAACGTTTTCCTTGGAGCAACTGTGTGGGATGTACATATGAACGGAAACGTTTAGCGGGTAATGACTGTGTGGGATGTACTTGCGACTGGAAACAATTTCGCTGTATAATTGTATTTTTTAGCTCGACTCTACGTATTTCCATATTTGAGCGCTCGCCGGTCGCACACGACCTCATTTTGCCGAATGTGTGTGCCAGGAGGGCATATCCCCAATGGTTTCTGGGTCGTGTGGGAAGGACCCCCCTATCACCCACACTCACTTGGCGACGGTTCCAAATGCCGTCGTGGAAAGGGGTTAAAAACCATTTGTTTAGGACCGACGTGCACCAGTGCTAGGCTGCCTCCCCTCCTCCTCCCACCTATATATATGTGTGGAGGGAGAGGGGAAAGACACACCACGATTCTCTAGCCATGTGCGGCGCCCCTCTCCCTCTAGTTCATCCGCGGTGATATTTTCGTAGTGCTCGGCGAAGCCCCGTAGAGATAGTTGCATCACCACCGTCACCACGCCATCGTGCTTCCGGAACTCATCTACTACTTCGCCGATCTTGTTGGATCAAGAAGGCGAGGACGTCATCGAGCTGAACGTGGAGGTGTCGTACGTTCGGTACTTGATCGGTTGGATCATGAAGGTGTTCGACTACATCAACCGTGTTGATAAATGCTTCCACTTAACGGTCTACGAGGGTATGTAGACACACTCTCCCCTCTCGTAGCTATGCATCTCCATGGATAGATGTTGCGTGTGTGTAGATTTTTTTTGTTTTCCATGCAACGTTCCCCAACACTTGTTGGGAGGCAACCCAATTTAATTTTTGCTTTTTTGTTTTGCTTCTGTTTTTAAATAAATATTCAATTATACTTATGTTATGATTGTGTTTTAGTGTTTTAATTCGTGTTGAGCCAAGTAAGACCTTCGGGATGATTTGGGTGATAGTTGATTTGATTTTGCTGAAAACAAAAACTTTTGCATCAAGTAGAAGAATTGTTAAAAATTTCTGGCGCATGATAAATTTTGAAATTTTTACACAAGATTGATATACAAATTTCCTACATTTCATAATTTTAAAGATTTTTTGGAGTTACAGAAGTTTGGATAAAGTCCAGATTACTACAGTCTATTCTATTTTTGGCAGATTCTATTTTCATTGCGTTGTTCACTTATTTTGATGAATCTATGGGTAGTATCGGGGGGGGGGTATGAAGAACCATGGTGAAGTTAGAATACAATAGATATAATTCAAATATAAAATTGGAATGAGTTTACAACAGTACCTAAAATTGGTTATTTCTTTGATTCACTAACGAATCTCATGAGCTTTCTGTTGAGTTTTGTGTTCTGAAGTTTTCATGTTTTGGGTAAAGTTTCGATGGACTATGGAATAAGGAATGGCAAGAGCCTAAGATCGGGGATGCCCGTGGCACCCCGAGGTAATATTCAAGGACAACCAAGCATCTAAGCTTGGGGATGCCCCGGATGGCATCCCCTCTTTTGTCTACGATCCATCGGTAAATTACTTGAGGCTATATTTTTATTCACTACGTGATATGTGTTTTTCTTGGAGCGTCTTGTATTATATGAGTCTTTGCTTCGTTTGCATTTTAGTTTGCCACAATCATCCTTGCTCTACACACCTTTTGAGAGGGACACACATCAATCGTCAATTTGTGAGAATATTCTATGTGCTTCACTTATATTTTTTGAGCTAGGTAGTTGCTCTAGTGCTTCACTTATATCTTTTAGAGCATGGTGGTGGTTATATTTTGAAGAAATTGATGAACTCTCATGCTTCACTTATATTATTTTTAGAGTCTTATCAATAGTATGGCAATTTGCTTAGGTCATGAATTTAGTCCTAATATGATGGGTATTCAAGAGGGATATAATAAAACTTTCATGAAGATCATTGAATATATGAGAAGTTTGATTCCTTGCATTTGTTTGAGATGTAAAGATGGTGATATTAGAGTCATGATAGTAAGTAATTGTGGTTTAGTATGAATATTTGTGTTAAGGTTTGTGATTCCCGAAGCATGCACTTATGGTCTCTCCTTATGCGATGAAATTGGAGCATGATTTATTTTTTATTGTCTTCCTTATGAGTGGCGGTCGGGGACGAGCGATGGTCTTTTCCTACCAATCTATACCCTTAGGAGCATGCGTAGTATTACTTTGATTCGAGGGCTAATAAACTTTTGCAATAATTAAGTACGTGAGTTCTTTATGACTAATTTTGAGTCCATGGATTATACACACCCTCACCCTTCCGCATTTTGCTAGCCTCTCCAGTACCGTGCATTGGCCTTACTCACCTTGAGTTGTGGTGCAAACTTTGCTAGTGCATACAAACCCCATGATATGATACGCTCTTTCACACATAAGACACCTTATATCTTCCTCAAAATAGCCACCATACGACATTTTCATAGCCATTCCAAGATATATTGCCATGCAACTTCCACCGTTCTGTTTTATTATGACACATATCATCATTGACATATTGCTTTGCATGATCATATAGTTGACATAGTATTTGTGGCTTGGCCACTGTTCATATTTTTTTATACATGTCACGCTAAATCATTGCATATCCCGGTACACCGCCGAAGGCATTCATATAGAGTCATATTTTTGTTCTAGTATCGAGTTGTAATTCTTGAGTTGTAAGTAAATAAAAGTGTGATGATCATCATTATTAGAGCATTGTCCCATGTGAGGAAAGGAAAATGGAGACTATTATTCCCCCACAAGTCGGGATGAGACTCAGGACTTAGAATAAAAAAGAGGCCAAAGATCCAAAAAAAAAGAAAAGAAAAAAATGATGAGAAAAAAAAGAGAAGGGGCAATGTTACTATCCTTTTCCACACTTGTGCTTCAACGTAGTGATACATCTCCAACGCATCTATATTTTTTTATTCTTCCATGCTGTTATATGATCATTCCTAGATGTTTTACAATCATTTTATAGAAACTTTATATCATTTATTGGGACTAACCTATTGACATAGTGCCCAGTGCCAGTTGCTGTATTTTGCTTGTTTTTTTACTTCGCGGAAAATCAATACCAAACGGAGTCCAAATGCAAAGAAACTTTTTGGAGAATTTTTTTGGACAAGAAGACACAAGTTGGGCCAAAGAAGTACCAAAGGGGGGCTCCGAGGGGAGCACAACCCACCTGGGCGCGCTTGGGGGCCCAGGCGCGCCCTGGTGGGTTGTGCCCACCTCGGCCGCCTCCCGCACCGCCTCTTTGCTCTATAAATACCCTGAAAATCCAAAAACCCCAGGGGAGTCGATGAAACACAATTCCAGCCGCCGCAAGTTCTAGAAACACCAGATCCAATCTAGACACCATGACAGAGGGGTTCATCATCCTCATTGGTGCTTATCCGGTGATGCATGAGTAGTTCATTCTAGACCTATGGGTCTGTAGTTAGTAGCTAGATTGTTTCCTCTCTCTCTTTTGATTCTCAATACAGTCTCTTGGAGATCTATTTGATGTAACTCTTTTTGCGGTGTGTTTGTTGGGATCCGATGAACTTTGAGTTTATGATTAGATCTATTTTATCCACGAAAGTTATTTGAGTTTTGATCTCTTATATGCATGATTGCTTATAGCCTCGTATTTCTTCTTCGAGTCTTTGGTTTAGTTAATTAGGCCGTCTAGATCAATTTTTCTTGCCATGGGAAGAGTTGCTTTGTGATGGGTTTGATCTTACGGTGCTCAATCCCAGTGAAAGAAGGGGACATGACACGTATGTATCGTTCCTATTAAGGATAACAAGATGGGGTCTACTTCTACATGAGTAGATCTTGTCTACATCATGTCATTGTTCTTATTGCACTACTCCGTTTTTCCATGAACTTACTACACTAGATGCATGCCGGATAGCGGTCGATGTGTGGAGTAATAGTAGTAGATGCAGGCAGGAGTCGGTCTACTAATCTTGGACGTGATGACTATATAATGATCATTGCCTGGATATCGTCATAATTATTTGAAGTTCTATCAATTGCCCAACAGTAATTAGTTCACCCGTCGTATGCTATTTTTCTCGAGAGAAGCCACTAGTGAAATCTACGGCCCCCGGTGTCGGTGTCAAAACTGGCCGATCTCGGGTAGGGGGTCCCGAACTGTGCGTCTGAGGATCAAAGGTTACAAGGGACAAAGGGGACACGATGTTTACCTAGGTTCGGGCCCTCTTAATGGAGGTAAAACCCTACGTCTTGCTTGATTGTCTTTGATGAGTATAGGGGTTACAAGAGTTGATCTACCTCAAGATCGTAATGGCTAAACCCTAGCTGTCTAGCCTATGTGAATCCGATAGCCTCTACGGACTAAACCCTCCAGTTTATATACACACCGGAGGGGCCTAGGGTTGTACAGAGTCGATTCGTGGAAGAAGGAAATTACATATCCGGACACCAATCTTGTTGTCCACGCATAGGAGAGTCCTACCTGGACAAGGGGGGGGGGGACCCTCTGCTTTGTATCTTCACGCTCCATTAGTCCATCCCACATCCAGTAGCCCGGACACTCGAGGACCCCCTAATCCAGGACTCCCTTAGTAGCCCCCGGACTGACCTTGAAACGATGATGCAGTATCCGACTTACGTCTTCGGCTTTTGCAAGGTTGGTTCTTCACTGTATACTGGGAGTGCCGTGGTTTTGTCACAGCAGATGTCCTAGAGAAAGGACTTAGTCGTGTAGCCATCGCTACGGGTTAGCTTAAAGGCATTAAAGTGGACAAGGGACGCAAAAGAGTTTTATACTAGTTCGGCCCCTTACGATGAAGGTAAAAGCCTACGTCTAGTTGTGATGGAATTGATGGGGTTTCGATGACTAGGGAGCGAATACGCTTTGCCTGAGTCTCGAGTTGTTGTTTTCTGTTTTTCTTGAACCTCCGCCGGGTCGTCCCCTTATATACATGGGTTGACACCCGACGGTTTACAGAATCCCGAGGCCGGCTCATAATCGTGTCCAGCTCTGTCTTTGCTACTTCTATCTTACAACACAAGTTTACATATCAACGCCGGTTTATGTCTACAGGCCTAAAACCGGCTTTGGGCCCTGGGCTTTCATAATGCGTCACCGTCTGTCTTCATGGACTTCAGATATAAATGAAGTACATGTGGAGTTAACCCGGCCTCTCCTGGCCGGTTTACGCCCAGTGGTAATATCTCCAACATTAGGCCCCAGATTGATTTGAACTGGTTCATGTCAATCCTCAATACTTAAGAAAACTTCTTCTTCAACATCTTCACATAATCTTGTAAACCGCCGTGACATCATCTTCTAGGACCATGATAAACCGCCGTGATGTCACCTGTTTCTTTTAAAACTGTGTATAATCCACCTTCGTTAATGAGCCTCCGACAATCAAGGTGACAGCTCCGCCTCATATCGAAAAATTCGGCTCCTCGATTTTCGCGCCTAACGTTTATCTTTCTGCCATTATAAATAGGGCCAGGGGGTCTTTCCATTTTCCCCCTCGTGCCTCTTCGCTTCATCGTCATCCTCGCGACGCCCGAACCTTCGACCTCGGCCGCCGCCGTCAACCTTCGATTGCTACACCAACCTTGGCCGCTGCATCGACCTAAACGTACCAGAGCTCCTCCGCGCGCCGCCGCTGCTCAACAGCCTCAGTAAGTCTCCCCTTTCTCTTACCATAGATCTGCACTTAGGGTTTCTGTCGTTCATCAGTGTTCATTGCCGCCCTTCTTTATCCTTATTTATATCCATGGATTAGATCCAAAAACCACATAGATCTCGCGCGGCAGTAGTTTTAGCACCTGTTTGATATCCAACTCATCTCAACTTGGTGAACTTTTAGTACGCTGGAAATTAGGTCAGAATATATATTGTTTTTCCAACGCGCGGTAGATCTGAAATTACCATAGCAAGATGTGAAACTTGTTTCTTCCTTCACTTACACACTTTGAATACCAGATTCGGTGGTTTAACTTCACAGAAAAAATGATGACCCGGTAGATACCATTAGTCCCCTGTTGAACCATCAATGCTTTACACCGTTTCCATTGTCAAACTCCGGTTTACGGATAACCAAATCCGGTTTATCAATATGCTTGTATCCTTATACCGCTGTATAGTTGTCCACTATAAATCTTAAACCGGTAATAATCATGTTTCAGATACTTTATTGCCATGACCAAGCAAGTCTATGAATGCAATTGGGCTCCTTCTCGAGTAACCGAAGAACAGTTAAACAATCTTGTTAAAACGGGCGCTTTAGCCAAGAAAGATGTCATCCACTAGAGGGTTCCTGGCCTGGAAAATCCGCCTACACCCAAGGATGGAGAGGTAGTCGTGTTTGCTGATCATCTCGGACGAGGTTTTAGCCCTCCCGGTTCAAAAAATTTCCGAGATGTACTAGCCAATTTTCAGTTGCACCCTCAAGACATCGGTCCCAATTCTGTGACCAACATCTGCCACTTCCAAGTCTTTTGTGAGGTTTATCTGCAAGAGGAACCTACTGTCGAACTGTTTAGGGATTTCTTTCACTTAAACTGTTGCACTGAGTTCTCGGATGGACCCAACACGGAACTGGGCAGAATGGCGGTTCAGAAAAGGAAAGAAGTCACCTTCCCTCATCCCAAACTCCACAGTCACCCCAAAGAGTGGAACCGGACTTGGTTTTATTGCATGGATACATCTCCACCTGATGAAAACCCCCTGCTGGGTTACCGCCCTGAACGCCTGAGCAACACACATCCTTTTCCTCAGAGGTTGACTGCAAGAGAAAGGGCCAACTATGCTCCTCAATTATCAAAGCTTAGAGCTTTCATGGCAAACGGTTTGACATGAGTTGATCTTGCTCATTGTTGGATAAGCTGGAGTATTCTTCCCTTAAGCCGACGCTCCCATTTGACGTGTGAGTATACAGGGAGTTTGAAGGATGCTCAGCGGCACATTGACATTCAGCTTATACATGCAGAAGTCACTAAGGCTGTAAAAAAGATACTGAACGAACCGGAGGCTGTTTGTGCCCAAACCGGACTACTCCCTTTCTGCACCTTCAACAAACCACCAGCTGTAAGAATCATATAATCTTTTTATATGAAGTAGCTTCTGTCCAAATATTTTCTGAAAGTGTGATTATTTCTGACAGGGTGATGATCCGTTCTGGAACAAGAAACCATCACAAGACAAACCGGCGAAGCCGCAAGACAAACCGGTCAAACCAGTTTGTCCAAAGACCAAGATTGTTAAAAAACCTGCCAAGAGAAGGACCACTGCATCCTCCGATCCACCAGCTGATGACGATGTGGGTAATCCGGAACCAGAGGTAGAACTTGACTCTCTTGGTTCATTTTTCGTACATCTCATTGACAATGATTATTATCAGGATGACGCTGAAGGCAGTCATGCTGAGGACATAGAGGTAACCATTCTTTCCTCCGATTTAGATCCTCTGCCAACATCAAAAAATCCGTCAAGCAAACCAGAAAGTAAAATTTTCTCACCCTCTTGCTTACTTGGACCCAAACTTTCTTTTGAAGATGCAACAGCACGAGGCTCGCCGTACAACCCGGCACAGCGGCCAGGTAGTTACCTCCGCCGGTTTACCGAACAGTCTGGTTCGGAAATGCTGATCAGATGTCTCTTATCCCATTGATATTTCATGCCCAAAAGCAAGTTGTTTCCGCCAGCCTCTTAACCCATCTAATTCAAATTATCAGGGTACTTCTCACTCATCCTTTGGCGAGTCATCGGCAACACAGCTTCGACCCCTCAAAACAGTTCCTGGGTGAGCTATACACGTGTCTTTATTCTTGATATGTTATCTTTACATACTGTACTGATCCTTATGTCTATATTTTCTCAGCGCCAAGCCAAGACCTAGCAAGAAGGCTCGGTTAAGCAAACCGGCTGATGATAATGTAGCCGCTGAACCAGAAACAACTCCAGATCCAGAAGAAACCAACGCTGACGCCATGCTTAACGATCCGCCGCCTCAAGACCATGACTTCCTTGCCGAACAAGTGCAAGTTGACACTACAAGCCATGCAGACCGGCCAACCAGCCCTGTCCGAACTGATGATAAACCGACCAGTCCAGTTAAGGATACTGACAAACCGCCAACTCCAGTGAAGGCTGCTGATGACTAAGATGATGACATTATGATTACTGGCACTGGCCACACCACTCCTGGCAATCCTGTCGCTTTGTCAAAACATACTTCCAAGGATTAGCTCTCTGCTATCGGCAAATGGAATGCCGATTTATCAAGCTACGCCCATCTCAATGCTCAAGACATTCACTCTGGCTTCTTGAACCGTCTGTATACCAGCCGTGACTATGAAGCTAGTTTGGTAAACTTGATGAAGGAACGATATGAGGTAACTACTATTTTTCTCTTTTGTCCAATTGCAATTTATCAACTCCTAGTAGCCCCAAGTAACGGTTTATGATATCAATCTAAACCGGGACTTTTGTCATAACTTAACTTTGCATATTTAGCCTCCAGGGACTGGATTACCTTTTTAAGATGAACCGGTTCCTTAAAATTTGCCATACTGCTCTTTCACCGGTATAGCCCCCAAGGGCCGGTTTAACTTTGTAAAGATGAACCGGGACTGTAAAAGAATTCCCATACCAACAGTTTTTTGAGCAAACACACATTAGCCCCCAAGTGCCAAGCTTAATACTTGTATTGTGCTTGGAACTTGTAGAAATTTCTGATAAGGAGAAAATACGCATTAGCCCCCAAGTATCAAGGGCATAACTTGTTATGTGCTTGGTACTTCAAATATGTACTGTTAACTCATTATGTATCTGTCTCTTTATAGGCTGAACTGAGCAAGAAGGAAAGTCAAACCGCTGATCTGCAAGAGAACATCAAGTCCCAACAGGCCGAAACTTCCAAAGCAAAAGATGAGCTGACGAGCGCCTTAGCCGCTATGGAAAAACTAAAGGAGAGCTTCGCCAAGTAGCGGGTGGATTGGAACACAAAGAAATCCACTTTGCAGAAAAGAGCTGAAGACGCAGAAGCAGCCCTCAAACCAGTGGTAGACGAGCTGACTGGTGTAAAGCGGCAAGTACATGCTATGACCGCTGCTGTGTTTGGTAAGCATCCTTGCTTTATACTTTCAACATATCTTCCCATGTGTGGCTGGTTTACTGACGTTTATAATGATGCAGGAACTCGCATTAGCCATCTGGGCTCTGATGTACAGAAGAAGTTGAAAGCGGCCTATACTCTGATAGAGCAGCTGTATACCGGCGCGCAGCGGATCATCTGTATCGCTTCACACAATAAACCTCCTCCAACATTCATCAAGGACACCTTAGAAAGGCTATCCATGCTGCCCGCCCAGGTTGAAGAACTAAAGAAAGCTGCGGCAAGGGCTGGAGCTCTGACCGCTCTAACCCGGGCAAAGGCGTGGGTGCCTGGTCTTGATCCGGTGGCTAAAGGCTTCCCAAGCTTAAAAGAAGACGAATCAGAATTTGGCCAGGAGGATCTCCGCGCCATAAACTGGGAAGTAACTCCACTGGCTTGTCAATTGGCTGAAGAAGTTGATCTCTCATACTATCAGGCAAGTTATGATGATAAGAACAGACGGGTTGCGGCGCCAATTCCAGAAGCGCAAAATCTGATCCCTCCAATCCGTAAGCAAACTTATGCCCCTGGTATTGAACCGTCAACCCTTATAAGCGACGAAGCTGTGTTCCAAGCTTTAACTGGGATCGACTGGACAACTGTTGACTTCCAGCCGCTGGGTAGAGACGAAGAAGATGAACGGGTGCAAGATGATTCGCAGCCGTCAGGTCAAGCTGATAAGCAATCATAATCCGGGGCCGGTTTAGTCTTCCACTTGCTGCAATGCTTATTGAGAAACAATTATCCCTTTGGGCACTAAAACGCCTTGTAATAGGCTAGTTAAAACATTTGGTCTGTTATGCCTTCGTGCATATTTATCTGCGACTGATGCGTGTTAATCCGCCATGCTTAAGATACAATGTTTATAATCCATAGCTATTTATTCAAGTTATTCCTGCAGATAAGAAGCTTAAAGCACCCTGGTGGTTTACCACCGGGCGGGTCATGATACCCAAATATATACATGACCAAGGTTTATAACCAAGGTTGTAAAAGATAACCAAATATGGAAATATATGATACCTGTGACCTTTAGGCATAGTGTTGGCTGACCAACTTTGTAATGAGGGTAATAACCCTAATCCGGAGTAAAAGTAACTCCTGTTATATGATGCCGGTTTACAATAAAACCGCTCCGGGTTGTGATAAACACCGGTTTATTCCATACTGGTGACTTTGAGTCAAAACCAGACCGGGCTGATTGTCTCCGGATTATAACTTGATCATGTACTGACAACTTGTAGTTGACAGCCTAATCGGGTTGATAAACACCGGTTTGAAAACATCACCAATCTTATCGAAAGAAAGAGAAACTTAGCTAAAGGCAAATAAAACCGTTGTAGTCGAGGCTTTTCACGGGCTGCCAGGCCCTAAATTCGACAGCAAAAAATCTCCAAATAACATTGTGAGCTGTGCTCGGTGGGTGCCTATGTTTGAGCTGTTGTTTACAACACTCTCTTTGGCCCCGGATTGATGTGGCTTTGAGCCGATCAAGAGGTGTGACTGTGGTTCGGATACGACCAAGCCCCCAAGTGATGCTGTGGCATTGCGTCGATCAAGAGGTGTAGCTATGGTTCGGGTACGACCAAGCCCCCAAGTGATGCTGTGGCATTGCGCCGATCAAGAGGTGTAGCTATGGTTCGGATACGACCAAGCCCCCAAGTGATGCTGTGGCATTGTGCCGATCAAGAGGTGTAGCTATGGTTCGGATACGACCAAGCCCCCAAGTGATGTTGTGGCATTGCGGCGATCAAGAGGTGTAGCTATGGTTCGGATACGACCAAGCCCCCAAGTGATCTAATATGAAGCTTTGAGAAGCTAAATCAAGGTGTAAACCGGACGCCGCTTTGTAAGCTCCATGTAACCACACATGATGTAAGAAAAACAACAGATACCCCGCTTTAGCTGAGGTTCCGTTTTATTATATTGATCATAATATATATAATGTGTCATAATATGTACATAAGCAGAGCCTATAGCTCAAGTATAGTAAGGCCAAAGATGAGCAACATTGCACGGCCGGTTGGTCTCCTCCTCCGATTTACGTGAGTCTTTGCGCTCTCGAACATCGATTAGGTAGTACAACCCATTGTGTAGATTCTTGCTGACCACAAAGGGTCCTTCCCAAGGGGGGGATAGCTTGTGTATATCAGTCTGATCCTGGATGAGCCGAAGCACCAAATCTCCTTCTTGAAAAGTTCTGGTTCTAACTCGGCAGCTATGATAACGACGCAGATCTTGCTGATAAATCGCCGAACGGGCTGCGGCCATGTCACGTTCCTCATCTAACAGGTCAAGAGCTTCCTGCCATGCCTTCTCGTTGTCAGCTTCAACATATGCCGCTACACGAGGCGAGTCATGACAGATGTCACTAGGAAGAACTGCTTCCGCTCCATAAACCATGAAGAATGGTGTGTACCCTGTGGTATTGATGCTCCACAACACAGAAGGTAACTCCTCAACCCAACAACCCGGCATCCGTTGCAAAGGAACCATAAGCCGGGGTTTGATACCTCTCAAGATCTCTTGATTGGCCCTCTCCGCTTGACCATTGGACTGGGGGTGAGCCACTGATGACACATCAAGCCGGATGTGCTCAAGTTGATAGAACTCCTTCATGGCACCCTTTGACAGATTGGTACCATTGTCTGTTATAATGCTGTGTGGAAAGCCAAACCAGAAGATCGCCTTTTTGATGAATTGAACCCCTGTGGCTGCGTCACACTTACTAACTGGTTCTGCCTCCACCCACTTCGTAAACTTATCAACCGCCACCAAAAGATGGGTCTTCTTGTGCTTGGACCTCTTGAAAGGCCCAACCATATCCAGCCCCCAAGTTGCAAACGGCCAGGTGATTGGAATCATCCTCAATTGTTGAGCGGGACATGAGCGCGCCTTGAGAATTTCTGATAGCCATGACATCTTTTGACCAAGTCCTCGGCATCAGCATGAGCTGTCAACCAATAGAAACCGTGACGAAACGCCTTGGCCACCAAAGATTTTGAACCGGCATGGTGACCACAATCTCCTTCGTGGATCTCACGCAAAATTTCACGGCCTTCCTCAGGAGACACACAGCGATGAAACGCCCCTGTCACACTGCAATGATGTAACTCTCCATTGACAATAGTCATGAACTTGGACCGCCGGGTTATCTGCCTGGCCAAAGTATCATCCTCTGGTAACTCGCCCCGGTTTATATACGCCAGATATGGAACCGTCCAATCCGAGATAACATGAAGAGCCGCCACCAACCGAGCCTCCAGATCAGGAACAGCCAAATCCTCTTCACCAGGGAGCTTGACGGATGGATTATGCAAAACATCCAGGAAGACATTAGGTGGAACCGGTTTACGTTGGGAACCCAGGCGGCTTAAAGCGTCCACCGTATCCAGGAAGACATTAGGTGGAACAGGTTTACGTTGGGAACCCATACGGTACACTTTCCGAGGAAACAACCTCAAGTCCACAGTATCAATTCTATTGGAAAAATTCCATCGATTATTTTTGCAGGTTTTGAATTTCCTCTTCCTACTGTCAAGAAGAAATATGATATTCTTATTATTGGGGATGTGCATATCCCCGTTGAGGTAACATAGTGTTATTTGAAATTTCTCCGGTTCCATGTTATTCGGAATGAGTTTATTAACAAGACTTGATCAACCTTGTTAGTGGATTCCTTTTGATGAGCATGAGATGGATAAAACTAGAAGCACAACCTTCTGTACCCTCTCTTTACTTTCTATTATTTAGTAGAAATAAAGTAAAATAGTATTTTTCTGTCTGTTTCCTGAATTATCCGTGCAATAAAAAATACCCCAAAAAATAAAAGTTCTCCAAATGCCCTGAAAATGAAATATGATTTTTTCTGGAATATTTGAGAATATTTGGCACTGAGAACACAGCAGGAGGGGCAAGCACCTGGCCACGAGGGTGGAGGGCGTGCCCTACCCCCTAGGCGCGCCCCCTGCCTCGTGGGCCCATGGTGGCCCCCTCCACTTATGCCTGCACCCACACACTTCTTCTTCCTCCCAAAAAAATCACTATCCAGCTCAAGCACGAGTTCTAGCTCATTTTGCTGCAATTTTCGATCTCCTTGCTCAAAGCACCTCTCACAAAACTGCTTGGGGAGATTGTTCCTTGGCATGTGACTCCTCCATTGGTCCAATTAGTTTTTGCTCTAGTGCTTTATTCATTGCAAATTTGTGCTGCCTAGGTGACCTTGTTCTTGAGCTTGCATGTCAAATTTATATGGTTCCAAGTAGTTCTAATGCATCATATAGGCTCTAGGCACTTGTAGGAGTAGTTGCTATCAAATTTTGTTGAGTTTGGTTCACTTTTATTTGAAGTTACCAAAAATTTCAGAAATTTTTCAGAGGAAGAAATATGCTTAGGAAAATGTTCCAAGGTGGTTCTTCAAGGAAGCAAGGACCCATGCTTGCAATGCGTGATGCTGACAATGAGCCACCAAGGGACGCTCCAGTGCGGCCTTGTGAATGGCCTTCAGAAAACTTTATGGATCGAGCGGGAATCAAGGAAGAATTTAACGCATATTTGCGTAACGCTAATCTTGTGAGCTTCGAGGCAGAGAAGTGCCGCCAATACCACTATCTCACTAGTTCATTTGTGAGGAGGTTTGAATTTTCATCTTCACGTAATTCTCCAACTGTCCTGTTTGATCTTTATGAAAATTCTTATACGATGGACTTAGAGGATTTTACAACTGCTTGTGAACTTCCACAATGGGGTAGTGCTAGTGAACCTCGCAAATCTGAATTTAGAAATTTTCTTGCTAGTATAACTGTGGGGGAATCTAGAGATATAGCACAAGCTACCATAGGGAGCATCCATTTTCCAGCTATACATTATTTTGCTCTCTTCATAGGTAGATGCATAAATGGTAAAGATGAAGCATGTCATATGTGTGTCCTGTCACGACCGGTTTTCCAATAAAACATTTATTGAGAAACCGATCCCTTTAACGGACCAGTAGAGAAGAATCCTTCTTACTGGTAGACAAATTCTTGATTACAGAAATATCCAGGAGTACTAAATATAATACAAGGTTGAGCGGAGGCTGCTCAACAATTTATTACAAGCACGCCGATATTATACATAAAGGCGGATATGACACAAGGGGTATGGTGGCATAACTACTGACTCGCAATAAAAGTGGTGGTGGATATGTCACAGTGAAGTGGGTGACATGACTCCTAAATCTTACATCTCATCGAGCGTTGGAGTGAGGCTCAAGGACTTTTATTTGGGTGGCGGAAGCGTATATAATACAAGTGACCTAATCCAGGATCGCACGGGACTGACTGGGACTCCTCTAGGCGTCAGAATCGCTATCAAACTCATCATCCATGAGATCGCCTTCGTCAACATCTGGCCAAATCAACAAGCCAGGTGAGTACTATGAAAGTACTCGCAAGACAGTTTGGACATAAGATATAACAAATGCAAACATGATGCACATGAGCAGATTAATAATGCACACTCCGATAATAAACTTGCACTACATGGGAAATAAAAAGGAAGTCGGGCGGTAGTCCTCCCGAAATCCCAATGTAATACTGAAGGCCAATCGAGTGTCTGAAATGACTCCTCGAAAGGGTACAAATAAATTAACAATGCCGCAGTCGGGCGTCAGGGCGACACCACATAAAGGGCTCATAATGGAATATAAACGACAGTGCGTGCCACAGTCGGACGTCTGAGCGACATCACGTAAAGGGCTTATATCAAAAGTAAATAACAAGAGTGCCACAGTCAGACGTCTGAGCGACATCACATAAAGGGCTTATATCAAAAGTAAATAACAATAGTGCCACAGTCGGACGTCTGAGAGACATCACATAAAGGGCTTATATCAAAAGTAAATAACAAGAGTGCCACAGTCGGACGTCTGAGCGACATCACATAAAGGGCTTATATTTCATAACTCGATATTCCAGTAGCTCATGAAGTTAAATCATCTCAAGGAAATACTCAGGTACGAAATAATAAAATGGTTAGTCCATCCACAGGAATAACATTCAACCGGGTTTACCACTCAAGCTTGTTCACCGGGTATTTCCACGGAGACTGACACAGGGACTGACACTAAGACTGATATGGATACTATTTGGATACACTGACCCAGGTCCTTGACCATGGACACGATGGCTCGGAAGGTTTTGCCTCTGCAGAGTTTGTACTCTTAACCACAGCCAACGGATTTCAGTAGTCACAAGGGACTAGTTCCGTTTACGGTATTTTAGGAGAAACACATCTAACCAGTACACACCCATTCCACATTCCATTGCCAGGAATCACCCCAAGCAACTTTCAAGAAAAACCTTGAGACGGGGAGGCTACAACCTCGCGTAGCATGGGATCAAATTTATATCGCGCGCTCTAAGGGGTGCCCCCCTCTCGGTCCCAACCGGAAACACCCATGCCCCCTGACCGGATGACTGGCTTTAATCCAGGGCCATGGAACCCTCATCCCGGCCCCTCTATTTGGCGTGAACAAGGAAAGAGGTTTGCAACTTACTAAACCGTATTCTTTGCAGAAAACATGTGGCAGCACGGAAAGGGACGAACGGTAATGTGGCTCGGCCCACGTCAACGTCGGAGTTTAACGGTTGACATAAGACTGGCATGCTACAACAATACCATCTTATTACCTCTCATGTCACCACATGATCAGGTCATCTCCCATCAAAAGATCACATCAAACTTCGAAGCACACTGGTAGTTGCCTTGCATGCAATGTAGCACTCACTGATGCCCATATGCCATGCACAAACTATTCAAGCAAACATGCAAAACACTCATCATATCAAAGGTTCAAACATGCTTGCCTGGTTCGGAGAAGTCGGAGTCTAGCTCGGCGAAGTTCGCGGCTTCGTCACCTCCTCCGGAATCTACGGTATAAAGAAACCGTATACTAACGTGAATACCGTTGCGTGTATAAAAATTATTCCAAATTCTTTCCAAATAAATACTATAAAAAACTAGACAAAAATATAAGACTCACAAAAAAAAAGAATCAATCAAAAAGCACCTTTTGTTTAAAAGATATAAGGGTTTTAGTCCAAGGACTAATCTGTGATGAAACAGAAAAGATCCAGGGGCTTGTTTGAAAAGGCAGAAAACGCTTCGGTACGAAATACGCCAGCCCAGAAGGAAAACACACTTTTCCCAAAGGCGCCTTCAGAAAACGGTTCGAAGGAAAAGAAAGAGGGGCTGACGGGGGGTCCCACCCGTCAGGTTCAAACTCCGAACAGGGCTCGCCGGCGCCCGAAGGCTGCGGTGGTCGCCGGCGTTGATCCACGGTGGGGTAGGGGGATCGGAGGGTACCTACGGGTTCAGGGTGTCCTTCCGCATCGGTGGGTGGTGGACTTGACCGTCGGCGAGCACCACGGCGACGGCGGCCTTATCTCCGGCGGACGGTGGTTCGGGCGAGGATGAAACTCTCCGGTGGGTGATGCAAACTCCAAATTTGGGCGAGGGTTAGAGAGATGGATGCACTAGGAGGCTACTGGCATGAGTTGAGAGGCGGGGGTGCATGCACTGGAGCGAACCTTGCCGGATCCCGAAGCGGGTCGAGGCGGCCGGAGTTGGGGAAGAAGACCTCCTCGAGGCCTTCCCAGTGGCTTGGCGTGGTTCTTGTGGGGTGGAGTGATGGTGCGTGTTCGAGTTTGAGCTCGGGACCTCCTTTTATAGGCAATCCGAGGAGGTGGCCGTGAATGGGATAATGCCGGCGAGCAATTACGGCGAGGCAGAGGTTGGGCAGGAGGTTTAGGTGATTTGGCATCACCATGGTGGTCCACTGGCACCGTTTCTCCGCTAAAACCTCCGTCGGACTTGGGTAATGCTCCGGTCCTCGACGGAACGACCGTACGGGCACGACGGCGGCAGGGAGCGCGCTCCGTGCCTCCCAGTTCACGACGACGGCTCTACAGCGTGCACAGAGGAGGGGACGGCCACGCGGTGGCCTCTGGTGGCTTGGGCGGTGCTGGACGGCGCCGTCCCACGCTGCGCCTCTCTGGCAGCCGCAGCGGGCGCTGCTGCCGCCGTGCATGGGGCGATGCACCTCGGCCAGCTCGCCGCCGACGCCCGCAAGCGTCCAGGCGACCGTGCGGCGCGGTGGATAAGAAGGAGGAACAGGGTGCAAGGTGCCACTGCAGTTACCGGCGAGATCGAAGAGAGTCTCTGAAGAAAACGACATCTGCTACTGAAACTGTTCTCTGAACTCTGAACTTTGGCAGTAACAGTGCCCTCCAGGTGTTCGACGATAGGTTTTGGGCACGAGGAAATTTTTTCTGGAGCTGTGACTTGGTGAGGTGATCTCTTGATGCACCTAGAGGCTGCCTGAATTTTCTCAGATTTTTAGGAGGAGAAAACAAATGAATTTCACCAAATTTTGCAAATATGGCCCAAACTTGCAGCAAGCACATTTTGAAAATTTTGAACTGGAGTCCAGTGGATCTTGATGGATCTTGGTTGAGGGTTCTAAGGACTAGCCAGGGAAACTTGTTTGGAGGCAAAACTCAAAGGAAAACTAGTGGTTCCTTTGTAAATCTCCAAGGGCCAAAATAGGAGACAGAAAAGATTTTGATTAAAAATAAATGGAGATAAAAATCATGGGGAAGTTTAACTTGCTGGATTGGAAGTTTGACTTGACACAAAGTGGGGAGATGGCCTTTGGGAGGAGTTTTCAACTTAGGTTATGGCAAGAGATAGGTTTTGAAAGGGAAAGGATCACCCCATAAGCCATAGGGCTATTTATAAAGAAAAGATTTTCAAAAACTTTCCCAAGGAAGAACACTTGTGTTGAGTCAATCACAAGATGAAAAACCTCCAAGACCAAAGATCAAGTCTTGGATGAACCCAAACAAAACATAAAAGAAATTTTTTGAGAAGGAGAGTCCTTTAAAAAAATTAAATAACCTCCTTCAAATCAAATAAAGATTTTGATAAAACCAAGTAAAATTTTTTGGGTTTCACAACACCTACCCCCTTAGGAAAAATCTCGTCCCCGAGATTTCAGCTGACCCTCAAATAGATGTGGGTATTCTGCCTGAAGAACATCCTCTCTTTCCCATGTTGCTTCATCCTCGGTGTGATTGCTCCACTGAACCTTGAAAAAATTAATTGTTTTCTGATGGGTCCTCCTTTCAGACTCTTCCAATATTTTTACTAGCCGCTCTCTGTAGGTGAGGTCTGGTTGCATGTCAATGCTCTCATGAGATACATGCTTTTCCGGGTTGCTCACACATTTCCTCAACTGTGAGACGTGGAACACGTCATGGACGTCTGACAGCTCTTTGGGTAGGTCTAGCTGGTAGGCTACTATGCCTCTTCGTGCAACCACACAGAAAGGTCCAATAAATCTTGGGGCTAGCTTTCCTTTAATTTTGAACCGTTGCAGGCCCCTCATAGGAGACACTCGTAGGTACACATATTCACCGGGTTCAAAGCTGACCTTACGATGTTTTCGATCGTAATAGCTCTTTTGTCGGCTTTGAGCCGTCTTGAGTCGGTCCCTGATTTGTTTAACTTTCTCCTCGGCTTCCTTGAGCATGCCTGGGCCGAAGATACGACTGTCACTTGTTTTTGACCAATTTAATGGGGTACGACATCTCCGTCCGTACAATGCTTCTAAAGGTGCCATTTGTAGGCTGGCTTGGTAACTGTTGTTGTATGCGAACTCGGCATATGGCAAGGTTTCCTCCCAACTGGTTCCATAGGTGAGAACAGAGGCTCTCAGCATGTCTTCTAGGATTTGGTTCATGCGTTCAGTTTGTCCATCAGTCTGGGGGTGGTACGCTGTACTGAATGCTAGTTGCGTCCCCAAAGCTTGTTGTAGATGATCCCAAAATTTAGAGACAAATTGAGTGCCCCGGTCGGATATTATGGTCTTTGGGACTCCATGCAGACAAACTATACGGGAGAGATAAAGCTTAGCAAGCTTCCGAGTGGAGTAGGTCGTCTTCACGGGAATGAAATGTGCTACCTTGGTTAGCCTATCTGTGATGACCCATATGGCATCATTTCCGCGTTGTGATCGAGGTAGTCCGACGATAAAATCCATTCCAATTTCGTCCCATTTCCACTCAGGTATCCTGTTTGGCTGTAGCAACCCTGCTGGTTTTTGGTGCTCGGCTTTAATGCGCTGACACGAATCACAACATGCAATGAATGTGGCTATATCCATCTTCATACCGTGCCACCAAAATCTTTCCTGAATGTCTTTGTACATTTTGGTTCCTCCAGGGTGGATTGAATATGGGGCGGTGTGGCCTTCGGTTAGGATTTGCTGTTTGAGGTCCTCAATGTTTGGTACGCAAAGTCTGTCCCCGTACCATAATACTCCCTCTTTGTCAATGACGAACTCTGAAGCCTTGCCAAGGCTCACTTTTCTCTTTATACCTTCGATGCTGGGATGTCCATGCTGAGCCTTCTTAATCTGTTCTATTAGGGTGGGTTGTATCTCCAGATTTGATACGTTGCCCTCAGTGACTATCACCATGTTGAGTTTGGCGAACTCCTGCTGAAATTCAGGCCTCAAATTCTGTAGACTATCGTTGCCCGAGCTGGGGTTTCGACTAAGAGCTTCTGCCACTACATTCGCTTTTCCTAGATGGTAGTGAATGCCGACATCATAATCCTTGACTAATTCCAACCAGCGTCGTTGTCGTAAATTGAGCTCTGGTTGTGTGAAAATATATTTAAGGCTTTTATGATCCGTATATATTTCACAACGATTCCCCAGCAAAAAGTGCCTCCACTCTTTGAGTGCATGGATGACTGCTGCTAGCTCCAAATCATGAGTAGGATAATTTTCTTCATGCTTGCGTAGTTGCCTGGAAGCATATGCGACAACTTTGCCGTCCTGCATCAATACTCACCCGAGAACCTTCCGGGATGCGTCGCAATACACTTCAAAACTTTTGTGTATGTCCGGCACAACCAAAACTGGTGCTGTTGTTAATTTCCTTTTGAGTTCTTGGAAGCTTTTCTCGCACGCTTTAGTCCATGCAAATTTCTTATCCTTCTTGAGTAACTGTGTCATTGGTTTTGCCACGGTGGAGAATCCCTCAATAATCCTTCGGTAATATCCAGCCATTCCTAGGAAACTTCGTACATCTATTACGTTGGCTAGCTGTTTCCAGCCAAGAACGGCCTTGACTTTTTCCGGGTCTACGGCAACGCCTTCTTGGGTCAATACATGGCCTAGAAAACCAACCTGTCTCAGCCAAAATTCACATTTGCTAAATTTGTCGTACAATTGATGTTTCCTTAATTCTCCCAATACAATTCTGAGATGTTCAGCATGTTCTTTCGGTGTCTTTGAGTATACCAGAATATCATCAATGAACACCACAACAAATTTGTCCATAAATTTCATAAACACTTTGTTCATGAGGTGGACGAAATATGCGGGGGCGTTCGTCAGTCCAAACGGCATTACTGTGAACTCATATAATCCGTATCTGGAGGTGAATGCTGTCTTAGGGATATCTTCTGTCCGTACCTTTAATTGATGATACCCCAATCTTAAATCAATTTTTTAGAACACCTTGGCTTGTGCGAGCTGGTCAAATAAATCATTTATCCGTGGCATCGGATATTTGTTTTTGATGGTGACCATGTTGAGTGCTCGATAGTCTATACAGAATCTCAGTGTCCCATCCTTTTTCTTGGCAAATAATACTGGTGAACCCCAAGGTGAGGAGCTGGCTCGTATAAATCCTTTGTCCAGTAATTCTTTTATTTGCTTCTTTAATTCTACCAACTCGAAGGGTGCCATTCTATAAGGTTTCTTGTAAATGGGGGTGGTGCCAGGTGCTAGTTCAATGCTGAACTCTATTTCCCGGTCTGGTGGCATGCCTGGCAGTTCTTCGGGAAATACGTCGGGAAACTCCCACACCACTGGAACTTTTCTTAATTCTGAAATGTCCACCTTGTTCAACTTTGGTTGTTGTGACTTTGGTCTTTCTTGAGCTGCAACTTTTATTGTTTTGCCGTGATGGTGAGTGAGGATTACAGTCTGATTGAAGCAGTCGATAAATCCCTTGTTGGTGGTTAAGCAGTCCATTCCTAGGATAACATCCAGTCCTTTATTTTCCAACATGATGAGATTCGCCTGAAACTTTAGTCTTTCAAACTCAATAATCACACCTTGGCAGTAACTCTGAGTGATCTGCTTATTCCCGGGGGACCTGATCATCATGGACTTTTCCAAAGGAAGTATCGGAAAACCATGTTGCAAAACAAAACTCTTCGAAATGAACGAGTGAGAAGCTCCAGAATCAAACAAAACCGTGGCAGGTATTGTGTTGACAGGGAACGTACCGAGCACGATATCTGGGGCATTCTGTGCTTCCTCCTTGGTCACATGGTTCAAGTGACCCTTCTCGTGATTGTTGTTGGGGTTGAAGTTGTTACGCCTGGGGGCTGGATTATTTCCACCATTGTTCGGCTTGGGGGCCGAGTTCCTTGGTTTTGGGCACTGTTTGGCATAGTGCCCTTCCTCTCCACAAGCATAGCAAGTGACACCTGGGCGGTACGTAAAGTCCTTGTCCCTTGAATGGAAATGTTTGGTTGGCCTTAGAGCAGTGATCGTGGATTTTCTCGCTTCATTCCTCTGAATATCAGTCTTGCTCCGGTTGTTGCAAGCATGAGTCGTCTTGTCCCTTTTCCGCTTGCGAATATCCTCCAGGCTGCGGCGCTCATTCTCCAACGTAATAGCCTTGTCAACCAGTGTTTTGAAATCTGGAAAGGTGTGTACGACCAGTTGGCATTTAAGTGCTGGCGCCAGGCCGTCCAAATTTTTTTCCATCTTTTTATTCTCAGTCATATGCTCATCGTAGGCATAACGAGATAATTGAGCAAATTGACTATTGTACTCAGTCACTGTCATGCCTCTCTGCTTGAGGTCATCAAACTCCCTTTTCTTGATCTTTATAATGCTCCTGGGGATGTGCGCCCCATGAAAACCTTCCTTAAACTCTTCCTAGGTGATGTTATGTTCATTGGGGTGCATGTGTAGAAAATTTTCCCACCATGCTGCAGCTGCTCCAGTGAGGTAGTGGGGGGGTGCATAAAACACCTTCTCACGATCTGAACATTGTGCAATAATCAACTTCCTTTCGATGTCGCGAAGCCAATCATCGGCCTCAAGCGGCCTAGCAGTGTGAGCGAACGTTGGAGGACGTGTCTTCTGTAGTTCAGACAACTTGGAATGCGGTTGGTATGGTTCATGGTGATTTCCCATATTGATAACGTGATTCATCATTTCTTGATGTTGCTGCTGGCTTTGTTCGAAAAGGCGGCATACTTGAGAAAATGTTGCTTCATTTCCCTGCTGACTAGACTGCCCCTGGGTGAAGTTGTTGCTTGTCTGGGTTCCATAAACTTCTTTCGGTGGATTTGGCATGGAACGAGTCCAGGGACGAGGCACTTTCCACTCTGGGGTATTTTTTTTGCAAAACTCATGAGAAGAACTGTGTGGCACAAGGAATAAATTTGCAAAGGTGAAAAGTTAAAAGACCCCAAGATTTTTCAAGAAAAATACTTGATTTCGCATGGAGAAGGACTGCTCAGTACATATCTTACACGCGATTCGTAATTATACATTACATCACTCAGGATGTGCGTACACATTCCTGACATGTTATTTAGGCTAGTGCACTTCTCCGAGTTCCTACATGATGCGCACACAAACTACTTCTCACCAAACGTATGTACATATAAACATATCATACAAGCGGGTACATCACACGGCTGCTAGGCGTACTCAGTCGGAGATGGCGAAAACTTCCCTCGGCCTGCCGAGGGTAAGACCCAGAGGTGCAGGAGACTCAACCTCCTCCTCCTCCCTAATAGGCTCCAGGCGCGTAGCACTGCGTTGAGGAGTTGGTGCGGGTGCGACAGTTGGTGCAGCTCTACTTGGAGTAGGAGCAATGACTTGGTCAAACTCCTCAGTGGTAGGCAGACGGTGAGCGGTGGCTAAAATGGCAGGTGCATAGGATGCTGAGGACGAGACGAAAGTTAGTGGCGGTGCCATGTGGAGAAGCTCCCTCCTGTTGGCAGAACAGCCCGGAACCGAGTCCATACGGGCAGCCACAAGGTCGTCCACGAGGTTGTCGAAAGCTGCCTCAAGAGCTTTGAGATACTCAACAAGCATCTCGATAGCCTCATCTCTTTCTCCCCTATGGCAAGCGAATGCATAGTGACAAGTATATGGCACATGACACGGGAGGTAGCGGTAGCGACGAGTCTTCATCGTAGGAAGAACATCCCGAAGACGAGCTATCGCCTCACGGGCGGCCATCAGCATGGCATGCCTCTCCGTAGGCATGGCCCTTCCCACAAAACGGAAGTGGCGAGACGCAGAATGCCCTCCCTTGAATTGCACCACGGCCTGGTGCATAGACACGTCGTCGCTGAGCTTGTGCTGGTAAAGTGTGAACACTGGACGAGTCGATGGCCCGATCGTGAGCTTTTTTTTATGGAGACGAGAAGCTTGACAAACCCCTCAGGCACATTGGCGAACACCCGTGACTCGCAGTCGTTGCCAGCCATATGCAAAAGTAGGCAAAAATTCTGAATAGTCAAATCATAAATTTATGATGACCAACAGAAAGTAGCTACATTTGCAAAATGCTGAAAAAGCACTAAAAACGCTAATAACCGATTAGCGATCGCTCCTAGTGGCTTCCTACAGTCAGCCTGGCTCTGATACCAAGTTTGTCATGACCGGTTTTCCAATAAATCATTTATTGAGAAACCGATCCCTTTAACGGTCCAGTAGAGAAGAATCCTTCTTACTGGTAGACAAATTCTTGATTACAGAAATATCCAGGAGTACTAAATATAATACAAGGTTGAGCGGAGGCTGCTCAACAATTTATTACAAGCACGCCGATATTATACATAAAGGCGGATATGACACAAGGGGTATGGTGGCATAACTACTAACTCGCAATAAAAGTGGTGGTGGATATGTCACAGTGAAGTGGGTGACATGACTCCTAAATCTTACAGCTCATCGAGCATCGGAGTGAGGCTCGAGGACTTTTATTTGGGTGGCGGAAGCGTATATAATACAAGTGACCAAATCCAGGATCGCACGGGACTGACTGGGACTCCTCTAGGCGTCGGACTCGCTATCAAACTCATCATCCATGAGATCGCCTTCGTCAACATGTGGCCAAATCAACAAGCCAGGTGAGTACTATGAAAGTACTCGCAAGACAGTTTGGACATAAGATATAACAAATGCAAACATGATGCACACGAGCAGATTAATAATGCACACTCTGATAATAAACTTGCACTGCATGGGAAATAAAAAGGAAGTCGGGCGGTAGTCCTCCCGAAATCCCAATGTAATACTGAAGGCCAATCGAGTGTCTGAAATGACTCCTCGAAAGGGTACAAATAAATTAACAATGCCGCAGTTGGGCGTCAGGGCGACACCACATAAAGGGCTCATAATGGAATATAAACGACAGTGCGTGCCACAGTCGGACGTCTGAGCGACATCACGTAAAGGGCTTATATCAAAAGTAAATAACAAGAGTGCCACAGTCGGACGTCTGAGCGACATCACATAAAGGGCTTATATCAAAAGTAAATAACAAGAGTGCCACAGTCGGACGTCTGAGCGACATCACATAAAGGGCTTATATCAAAAGTAAATAACAAGAGTGCCACAGTCGGACGTCTGAGCGACATCACATAAAGGGCTTATATTTCATAACTCGATATTCCAGTAGCTCATGAAGTTAAATCATCTCAAGGAAATACTGCAGAGTTTGTACTCTTAACTACAGCCAACGGATTTCAGTAGTCACAAGGGACTAGTTCCGTTTATGGTATTTTTAGGAGAAACACATCTAACCAGTACACACCCATTCCACATTCCGTTGCCAGGAATCACCCCAAGCAACATTCAAGAAAAACCTTGAGACGGGGAGGCTACAACCTCGCGTAGCATGGGATCAAATTTATATCGCGCGCTCTAAGGGGTGCCCCCTCTCGGTCCCAACCGGAAACACCCATGCCCCCTGACCGGATGACTGGCTTTAATCCAGGGCCATGGAACCCTCATCCCGGCCCCTCTATTTGGTGTGAACAAGGAAAGAGGTTTGCAACTTACTAAACCGTATTATTTGCAGAAAACATGTGGCAGCACGGAAAGGGACGAACGGTAACGTGGCTCGGCCCACGTCAACGTCAGAGTTTACCGGTTGACATAAGACTGGCATGCTACAACAATACCATCTTATTACCTCTCATGTCACCACATGATCAGGTCATCTCCCATCAAAAGATCACATCAAACTTCGAAGCACACTGGTAGTTGCCTTGCATGCAACGTAGCACTCACTGATGCCCATATGCCATGCACAAACTATTCAAGCAAACATGCAAAACACTCATCATATCAAAGGTTCAAACATGCTTGCCTGGTTCGGAGAAGTCGGAGTCTAGCTCGGCGAAGTTCGCGGCTTCGTCACCTCCTCCGGAATCTACGGTATAAAGAAACCGTATACTAACGTGAATACCGTTGCGTGTATAAAAATTATTCCAAATAAATACTATAAAAAACTAGACAAAAATATAAGACTGACAAAAAAAGAATCAATCAAAAAGCACCTTTTGTTTAAAAGATATAAGGGTTTTAGTCCAAGGACTAATCTGTGATGAAAAAGAAAAGATCCAGGGGCTTGTTTGAAAAAGCAGAAAACGGTTCGGTACGAAATACGCCAGCACAGAAGGAAAACACACTTTGCCCGAAGGCGCCTTCAGAAAACGGTTCGAAGGAAAAGAAAGAGGGGCTGACGGGGGGGTCCCACCCGTCAGGTTCAAACTCCGAACAGGGCTCGCCGGCGCCCGAAGGCTGCGGTGGTCACCGGCGTTGATCCACGGCGGGATAGGGGGATCGGAGGGTACCTACGGGTTCAGGGTGTCCTTCCGCGTCGGTGGGTGGTGGACTTGACCGTCGGCGAGCACCACGGCGACGGCGGCCTTATCTCCGGCGGACGGTGGTTCGGGCGAGGATGAAACTCTCCGGTGGGTGATGCAAACTCCAAATTTGGGCGAGGGTTAGAGAGGTGGATGCACTAGGAGGCTACTGGCATGAGTTGAGAGGCGGGGGTGCACGCACTGGAGCGAATCTTGCCGGATCCCGAAGCGGGTCGAGGCGGCCGGAGTTGGGGAAGAAGACCTCCTCGAGGCCTTCCGAGTGGCTTGGCGTGGTTCTTGTGGGGTGGATTGATGGTGCGTGTTCGAGTTCGAGCTCGGGACCTCCTTTTATAGGCGATCCGAGGAGGTGGTGGTGAATGGGATAACGCCGGCGAGCAATTACGGCGAGGCAGAGGTTGGGCAGGAGGTTTAGGTGATTTGGCATCACCGTGGTGGTCCACTGGCACCGTTTCTCCGCTAAAACCTCAGTCGGACTTGGGTAATGCTCCGGTCCTCGACGGAACGGCCGTACAGGCATGACGGCGGCAGGGAGCGCGCTTGGTGCCTCCCAGTTCACGACGACGGCTCTGCAGCGTGCACAGAGGAGGGGACGGCCACGCGGTGGCCTCTGGTGGCTTGGGCAGTGCTGGACGGCGCCGTCCCACGCTGCGCCTCTCTGGCAGCCGCAGCGGGCGCTGCTGCCGCCGCGCATGGGCCGATGCACCTCGGCCAGCTCGCCACCGATGCCCGCAAGCGTCCAGGCGACCGTGCGGCGCGGTGGATAAGAAGGAGGAACAGGGCGCAAGGTGCCACTGCAGTTACTGGCGAGATCGAAGAGAGTCTCTGAAGAAAACGACATCTGCTACTGAAACTGTTCTCTGAACTCTGAACTTTGGCAGTAACAGTGCCCTCCAGGTGTTCGACGATAGGTTTTGGGCACGAGGAAATTTTTTCTGGAGCTGTGACTTGGTGAGGTGACCTCTTGATGCACCTAGAGGCTGCCTGATTTTTCTCAGATTTTTAGGAGGAGAAAACAAATGAATTTCACCAAATTTTGCAAATATGGCCCAAACTTGCAGCAAGCACATTTTGAAAATTTTGAACTGGAGTCCAGTGGATCTTCATGGATCTTGGTTGAGGGTTCTAAGGACTAGCCAGGGAAACATGTTTGGAGGCAAAACTCAAAGGAAAACTAGTGGTTCCTTTGTAAATCTCCAAGGGCCAAAATAGGAGACAGAAAAGATTTGGATTAAAAATAAATGGAGATAAAAATCATGGGGAAGTTTAACTTGCTGGATTGGAAGTTTGACTTGACACAAAGTGGGGAGATGGCCTTTGGGAGGAGTTTTCAACTTAGGTTATGGCAAGTGATAGGTTTTGAAAGGGAAAGGATCACCCCATAAGCCGTAGGGCTATTTATAAAGAAAAGATTTTCAAAAACTTTCCCAAGGAAGAACACTTTTGTTGAGTCAATCACAAGATGAAAAACCTCCAAGACCAAAGATCAAGTCTTGGATGAACCCAAACAAAATACTTGTCATAAAAGAAATTTTTTGAGAAGGAGAGTCCTTTTAAAAAAAAATTAAATAACCTCCTTCAAATCAAATAAAGATTTTGATAAATCCAAATAAAATTTTTTGGGTGTCACATGTCCCTGACCTCAGTATTCTTAGGAGTGTTGTGTTAGGAGACAAATCTTATAATTTGGGAGCCGTTGTTGCACGTAGGTTGCATCATAGTAGATTTAATGGAGATTTCTTTGGAGGAATTTATGCAACCCACTTAGCTAATTTTCTTGGTGTGGACATACGTGAGGATGATATTGAATTTCCACCTGCTTATTTAGACTTTAATGCTATGGTTCACCACCAGTTTGTTGAGAGGAATGAATCACCTCTCCCGTATCGCTTAGTCTTTGACAGCCGTCGTGTTGTCTGTATTACTCTCCCTGCTCCTGCCTTCTTTGATTATCAGGCAAAAGGAAGATATGTTATTACCAGAGAGGAGGCAGATGAGTACGAGAGGAGGGCGGAGGCAATAGACCAACTTAGGCCAAAAGCCTAAGCTTGGGGGAGTACGTATTTCTCACCGACATTACATTCATGTTCACACACACTCATTGCTAGATGTCGGTGCTCATACTCTTTCACTGTAATATCCATGCTAGTTTATTTTCTTTTTCTTGCTTTCTTCTTGTTAAACCTTAAGAAAACTAAAAAAAATTAGTGTAGCTTTTAGCTAGTTTACTTTCTTGCTGTAGTAGCAATAATTAAAAAGAAAACCCAAAAAGATTTCCCGTTCTTCTTTTGCTTGTTGGGAGCTTTCCCGTGTAAATAGTTTTATTTCTTTTCTTTTCTTTGGGGGTCGATAGGAGAAGACCATGATTAAATTGTTGAAGTGGCTCTGATATGCATTATTGTTGATTTAACCAAGAGCCCATACTGCCTTGTCTTCTCCTGTTTATTGAATGCTCGCAGATTCCAGCTTAGTCCAATGCACGTGCACTCTTATTATTATTCACTTCGTTCAGTTGTGCAAGTGAAAGGCAATTATGACGATATATGATGGACTGACTGAGATGAGAGAAGCTGGTATGAACTCGACCTCTCTTGTTTTTGTAAATATGATGAGTTCATCGTTCCTGATTCAGCCTATTATGAATAAACATGTTTGCAATGACAATTAGAGATCATAGTTGCTCGTGCCATGCTTGATTAGCTATGAGTTATAATAGTTTACCTTGCGTGCCAACATGCTATTAAAATGGTTGTGATGTTGTATAGTGGGGTGGTATCCTCCTTTGAATGATTTAAGTGACTCGACTTGGCACATGTTCACACATGTAGTTGAAACAAATCAACATAGCCTTCACGATATTTTTGTTCATGGTGGATTATATCCTACTCATGCTCGTACTCAATGTCTATTAATTTTAATGCATGTTCATGACTGTTGTCGCTCTCTAGTTGGTCACTTCCCAGTCTTTTGCTAGCCTTCAGTTGTACTAAGCGGGAATACTGCTTGTGCATCCAATCCCTTAAACCCCAAAGTTATTCCATATGAGTCCACTATACCTTCCTATATGCGGTATCTACCTGCCGTTCCAAGTAAATTTGTATGTGCCAAACTCTAAACCTTCAAATGAAATTCTGTTTTGTATGCTCGAATAGCTCATGTATCAACTAGGGATGTCCTTATCTTCCATGCTAGGCGGGTTATTCTCAAGAGGAGTGGACTCCGCTCCTCACTCACGAGAAAATGGCTGGTCACCGGGATGCCCAGTCCCATGCTTTATGGAAACTAAATCAAAATAATTGCAAACAAAACTCCCCCTGGGACTATTGCTAGTTGGAGGCACTCGTTGTTTCGAGCAAGCCATGGATTGATGCTTGTTGGTGGAGGGGGAGTATAAACTTTACCATTCTGTTTGGGAACCGCCTATAATGTGTGTAGCATGGAAGATATCGCCATCTATTGGTTGCTATGTTGACAATCAAAGTATGCCGCTCAAAATATTATTTATCTCTGCTTTAAAACCGAGCTCTGGCACCTCTACAAATCCCTGCTTCCCTCTGCGAAGGGCCTATCTATTTACTTTCATGTTGAGTCATCACCCTCATATTAAAGAGCACTAGCTGGAGAGCACAGCCGTCATTTGCATCCATTACTATTAATTTATATTGGGTATGACTATGACTGGATCTCTTTTACCATGAATTACAATGTCTAGTCAGTCCTTGATCTTTAAAGGTGCACTGCATTTATGTTTTGCGGTCTCGGAAAGGGCTAGCGAGATACCATCTTATTATATCATATCATGATTGTTTTGAGAAAGTGTTGTCATCCGAGATTTATTATTATTGCTCGCTAGTTGATTATGCCATTGATATGAGTAAATATGAGACTTAAGAGTTATTGTGAATGTGGTTACTCATAATCTTTGCTGATAACTTGAATGTTGGCTTTACATATTTACAACAACAAGAGCAAACAGAGTTTGTAAAAGTTTTTCTTTATCACTTTCAGTTTATCGACTGAATTGCTTGAGGACAAGCAAAGGTTTAAGCTTGGGGGAGTTGATATGTCTCTGTCGTATCTACTTTTACAAATAATTTTTCCCTTGTTTTGGACTCTAACTTGCATGATTTGAATGGAACTAACCCGGACTGACGCTGTTTTCAGCAGACTATCCATGGTGTTATTTATGTGCAGAAAGAAAATTTCTCGGAATGACTTGAAACTCCACGGAACATCTATTTGGAAAATAAGAAAAATACTGGAAGAAAAATCCGTGTCAGGGGGCCCACACCCTGTCCACGAGGGTGGGGGCGCGCCCCTACCTCGTGGGCCCCCCTGACGCTCCACCGACCTCAACTCCAACTCCATGTATTCACTTTCGGGGAGAAAAAATCAGAGAGAAGGATTCGTCACGTTTTACGATACGGAGCCGCCGCCAAGCCCTAAAGCGTCTCGGGAGGGCTGATCTGGAGTCCGTTCAGGGCTCCGGAGAGGGGAATTCATCGCCGTCGTCATCATCAACCATCCTCCATCACCAATTTCATGATGCTCACCGCCGTGCGTGAGTAATTCCATCGTAGGATTGCTGGACGGTGATGGGTTGGATGAGATCTATCATGTAATCAAGTTAGTTTTGTTAGGGTTTGATCCCTAGTATCCACTATGTTCTGAGATTGATGTTGCTATGACTTTGCTATGCTTAATGCTTGTCACTAGGGCCCGAGTGCCATGATTTCAGATCTGAACCTATTATGTTTTCATGAATATATGTGAGTTCCTGATCCTATCTTGCAAGTCTATAGTCCCCTACTATGTGTTATGATCCGGCAACCCCGAAGTGACAATAATCGGGACCACTCCCGGTGATGACCATAGTTTGAGGAGTTCATGTATTCACTATGTGTTAATGCTTTGGTCCGGTACTCTATTAAAAGGAGGCCTTAATATCCCTTAGTTTCCGCTAGGACTCCACTGCCACGGGAGGGTAGGACAAAAGATGTCATGCAAGTTCTTTTCCATAAGCACGTCTGACTATATTCGGAATACATGCCTACATTACATTGATGAATTGGAGCTAGTTCTATGTCAGCCTATGTTATGACTGTTACATGATGAACCGCATCCGGCATAATTTTCCATCACCGATCCAATGCCTACGAGCTTTTCACATATTGTTCTTCGCTTATTTACTTTTTCGTTGCTACTGTTACAATCACTACAAAATACCAACAATATTACTTTTGCTACTGTTACCTTTGTTACCGTTACCACTACTATCATATTACTTTGCTACTAAACACTTTGCTGCAGATATTAAGTTATCCAGGTGTGGTTGAATTGACAACTCAACTGCTAATACTTGAGAATATTCTTTGGCTCCCCTTATGTCGAATCAATAAATTTGGGTTGAATACTCTACCCTCGAAAACTGTTGCGATCCCCTATACTTGTGGGTTATCAATGTACATGATAGCTACATTGGTTGTTTGAAGAAACATCACTGTAACTTTGGCATGCACAATTGAAAAGCTTTATTTAGATAGAAAAAAATGTGATATGTGAGTGTCCAATCTTTATAGCAGTGAATTGATATTGTACCTTTGGCCATGATACGAAGTAGATATTTATTTATGTTCAAGCGATGCACGTCTACGATCGCTAGATAGTGATACGTGAATGAGTTGTGCAATCTCTCTCACATGCATACATATCTCATTTCCCCGTGGGCATCGGAATCACACACGCGCACTTCGTGTATTTATCACTCCGTCAAGGTTAGAATTCGTCTTTCTACCCTATCCTACAAGTCTCTCATACAGAAACACACAAGCTCTCTCTGTCGAACATGCCCACCCCTTTAATTCCGCCCACCCATAGCCACTAATGTCTCAAAGGATAATTATGTCTCTCACACATATACCTAAGGTTAACTCGAGTTCCGGAACCATATGAATACATACAATGGGATTCCAGCAGAGCACCTTTTGTGTTGAGATCTCGCTCTCTCTCTCTCTCTCTAACACACACACACACACACACACGCGCGCGCACATAGACATTGTTTATCGCTTCATTTTTTCTGGCTATTGCATGCACACCGTTTGTTTATCTCCGTGGTACTTTAAGTATGCCTCGCACACATCCTATCTACCTATCCCTTAATATAGATATGGGTCACACAAACTCCTTCTCCCTACTAGCAAGATGCCCATGCGTTGCACGGAACATCAAGATGCATTTGTATGATTAGTTTATCTTGTGGGAGAAAAGATGAACGAGGGAATGCCTTATTTGCAAATGTGGAGAGGGATGTGGGTATCCTTTTGCAAAATTGCCATAGTTTCCTTCCTATTCGTCAGATACAAATCGGATGGCCTATATTGCAGGATGGCAGGAACACCATCATCACCAACTCTGTTTTTTATAAGACTAGTAATATGTAAGTGTCACTGCCCCCTCCCCGACCCACCCACACACACTTCCCGACACCGGAGGAGTAGGGTGACAAATCAATCTTGATACTAATCTATCGACTGGCTTCTCTCTCAAACACACACACACACACACACACACACACTACCCGACACCGAAGGAGTAGGGTGACACCTCGATCTTGATAGTAATCTATCTACTCCTCTTTCAAACACACACACACACACACACACTCGCTAGTTGTGCCTCTGTGCCTACCGCGCACACTCTCGATACGTCTTTCTCTCCCTCCCCTTCCACCACCCCCCAACCCCAACAATGACAGCAGAAGGGTGACAACCCGATCTGATCTTAATCTGTCAATCGATTTCTCTCTCAAACATTGTGTCTCTGTGCCTCGCTCAAACACACGAGATACGTCTTTTTCTCCGTAGCCCCCTTGATATGTAGACTTCTCGCGCGCGCACAGCTGTAGTGATGATGACGCTGAACCCAATGTGCCTTATTTTCACCGGCCTCATGTGATAGTTTTCACCCTGTTTTCTGTTAATTAACAAGACAACCTTTTCTTTGTTACTACTAGTGAATCTGAAATCATTCGGGGCAGACATATAATATATCACTTGAACCCAATTATCGCAGTAACTATTTTAAAAGAAACTAGCTAGATGCCCGTGCGTTGCATGGAACATCAAGATGCATTTGTATGACTAGTTTCTGTTGTGAGAGACTAGAAAGATGCCCATGCGTTGCATGGAACATCAAGATGCATTTATATGAGTATTTTATCTTGTGAGAGAAAAGGATGAACGAGGGAATGCCTTATTTGCAAATGTGGAGAGGGGTGTGGGTATCTTTTTGCAAAATTGCCATAGTTTCCTTCCTATCCGTCAGATATAAATCGGACGGCCTATATTGCAGGATGGCAGGCACACCATCATCACCAACTCTGTTTTTTTATCTCTAACTCCTATAAAAGACTCAGTTGGTGATGATGGTGTGTCTGCCATCCTTCATTTCTGACCATCAGATCTGCATCTAACGACTATGATGTAAGTCATGGCATTTCTGCAACAAGACCCCACTTCTCTGCTCCATTTGTAGAAGCCCCTTAGTATCTTGAAACCAACTACATCCCTCCCCCACCTCATCAAAACAGCCAGAAGGAATATATTTTGAGTGAAACCTAATACGAGTATATTTTTAGTGATATATACACCAAACTAGAGTGTTTTTCTTTCAAGTTTGTGAACATGTATTATTCTATTTTGGATCCGTTGCAACGCACGGGCACATTGCTAGTAAGAGTAGAGAAAAGGATCAACGAGGGAAGGCCTTATTTGCAAACGTGGAGATGGGTGTGGGTATATTTTTGCAAAATTGTGGTCGTTTCCTTCCTATCCGTTAGATATGAATCCGACGGCCTATATTGCACGATGGCACGCACACCATCATCACCAACTCTGTTTTCTACTCCCTCCGTTCCTAAATATTTGTCTTTTTAGAGATTTCAACAAGTGACTACATACGGTGCAAAATGAGTGAATCTACACTCTAAAATATGTCTACATACACATCCGTATGTGGTACTCCATTTGAAATCTGAAAAAGACAAATATTTAGGAACGGATGGAGTATAAGAGTAGACATGGAGATATATCTCCAGCATGGTCTACAACAAAAATGTGCTGAACTGGTTAGCGCCGGATGCTCACAACGCGATGACCTGAGTTCGAATTCTGTCTTTAACTTTAGATTTTTATATTATATATTACTTTTTTAATAATTACTTCTTTCGCTACTGTACTGACAGTGGAACCCACAGAGTACTTAGAATACAAGATTAAGGATGGACTTGTTTCTTTTTAACTTTCTGTACGAAGCTGTAGCCACCCTGCAAGTCACGTGTACACTGTACATGCAATTAACTTTTTATAGAGGGAGAATCATACACGCAATTAACTCAAATGTATTGGATGTGACTCTATTATTTCCAGCATAAGAGCATCTCCAACGGCAGCCGGCAAATTTCCTCCCGCTTCCTTCCGCGGAGGATGACATCAAACGCCAGCGGCATACATTTTCATAACTCTAACCAACTAGATGAAATTTGTGCAAACACGGACTGTTTTCATATAAGCATGCAGGATGTCGTATAAAAAAGCCGGATCTTCATATAAACATGATGGATTTCATTACATTTACATGAACTAAGCGGTGCTAATCCGGCTCTCTTTGTATAATTAATACTCCCTCCGTCCGGAAATACTTGTCCTAGAAATGGATGTATCTAGACTTATTTTAGTTATAGACACATCCAATTTATGCATTCTTAGAACAAATATTTCCCGCTAGCAGGAGAGGGAGTACCTAATCTAAATGGCCACCCGCGGATCCCATTGTCTTCCTCATGTCCGACAGACACTTGCGGTGTCGACAAAGGTCCTCGGAAGAGACGAAGCAGCAAAGAAACCACCTGAATGCGCAGTCGTCACCTCGGCGGTGGCCTTCATGGGACCCAATTGGCGGCAGCCTCCAGTGTTCTACTTCTCCTTGATGATGCCGGCGGACACGGAGAAGCTGGCCACCGACACGTCGCTCTCCACACACCCGGCTTCTGTGTCTGCCTGCATCGCGTTGCCGCAGGCACAGGAGGCGCGCCCGCAGACATGGGCGGCGCAGCCACCGCAGACACTGGTGGCACGGAACGACACGGCAGTGACGACGCTCGTACCGGCGTGCTCGCCGCCGTGCCGGCGTGGAGCAACTCGCCACTCCTCATCAAGCTGAACTGGAGCGGCGAGTTGATGAACCACGCGGCGGATTGGTGCGGCAACTGGCTCCGTCGAGCCAAGCGAGGTTGATGAAGCATCGAGCGGCCTCGCCCGTATCCGGAGGGCTCAGCGGGCCACCCATCTGGGTAGTATGCCAGAGAATGGCTCCTGGGAAGCCATTGGAAGAGTGGAGAAAATGGTGGAGGAGGAGATGGGGGAGAGGCGGAGGGGTGCGATTCTTGCCCGCTGTCTGTCTGGCCTCGTTTAAATAGAGGGAGGACGGTAGGAGCTTGGCCGGCGTCTGGCCTAGTTTAAACTGAGGGCGGATGAGAGGAGCTCGGTCGGTGTTGCGTTTAATTCCGGACCGCTCATGAACGGACGTGTGGCCGGAGTAGGTTTCTCGGTTTGCATGCGGGTTTAATGGAGGTGTTTGATGGAGGCGAGGAGACGTGTTCAGCCGGGCGTGCAGCGGGCAGCGCAGTACTATTAGATTTGACAGCGGACCGCGCAGTTCCCTATACGGCTTTAATGCAGACAAGGGAGTGGTAGCGGTTCCCGAAATGTTGAACGGCCAATGATGCATCCTCCTTCAATTAGCATCGTGCATGCATGAGGGAAGTAATGGGAGGAGGACCGGGAAAAGAGGCTGCACGATGTGAATGCAACGCAGTTTGCACTCATATAAAGGCACCCCTCCATTCCAATGCATCTACCACATTGTATGCACCTAAGCATTTTCCTAAGCACCTACACTAAGTGCAAAAGTGCTCACTCCAGACCCATGGCGGCGATGCGCGCGAGCGGCAAGCGGCTGTGCTAGATGGTCCACGACGCCGGCCTGCGGCATGGCGCCGAGGATCGTCTCCAGATAGTGTTCGCGACTGGCTGGTGGATGGCCGCCGTCGACGCCAACTACGACTCTCAGTTGGACCAGATAATCATTGCCACCACCAAAAAGTTCACCGTCCTCAAGAAGCTCGGGGACAACATCGTCGTACTCCTCCAGCCCGCACGCCCGGGCTCCTCATTGCCTGCCACCCTAATCGGCCTCCATGGTCGGAACCTCTTTCAAGCACTGGTGCCCCTGCGACTGCCCGCCAACGCCACGAAGAATGTCCACCTGGAGGTCGCGCTCGCCGCGAGGCGCCTCTCCCTGCAAGAATTCGTCGACCTACACATTCACATCTATGAGCAAATCGTGTACATAGGTATCCACAAGACCATTGAGGATGCTACGACGTTGGCCTTCCTCAACTGGTTGGAAGCCTTGGATGCCTTTGCTGAGAAGCACCTTGACCTTGCCACAAAAGCCGCTGCTCCTAAGCCGCCGGTCGGTGGCCCGGTGCCCTAAGTTGAGGAGGAGGAGGAGGAGGTCGTACGTTGATGGATGCATCTTTCTTCTTGCCTCCTGTAACCACCACTTCGATTGCATCATCGTGGATTTAATTCTTATTGTGCAATTGCATTCTCGTTCCAGTCAATACCGACATGTGCGATCCCTTTGCTTAATTATATCCATCACTGTAACTAGTACTCCATCCATCAATTTATAAGTTGTGCTTACCTTTTCCATCAACTTCGTGCAACGCACGGGCATCTTGCTAGAAACACTAGAACATGTCGGACCGCATGTGACCAAACTGACGATGCGCCAACCTAGCTACTACGTACCCTGCTTATCTAGCGGAAATAGCCCCACCTAGCGTTTCCAATCGTTATTTCTATCTATCGATCATGCCAAGGAGCAGAACCAAATGTTACAATGTATACATTTTTCTCTACTCCTACTCCTATAAAAGACTCAGTTGGTGATGGTGGTGTGTCTGCCATCCGTCGTTTCTGACCATTAGATCTGCATCTAACGACTATGAGGTAAGTTATGGCATTTTTGCAACAATAGCCCACTTCTCTGCTCCAATTTACAGAAAACCCCTTATTATCTTGAAAGCAACCACACCCCTCCCTCACCTCATCAAAACAACATGAGAAATATATTTTGAGTAAAAAGTAATACATTAGGAGTATATGAAAACAAGAGTGATTTCTTTCAAGTTTGTGAACAAGTACTACTATTCTACTACTTTGGATCCTTCGGAACGCACGGGCACGTTACCAGTAAAAGGAAAAGGCCTGCCGTGTTCGTGTCGCACCCCCACACGCTCGGGAATCGGGAGTACTCCACGACCCGTCCGGCATGCCACATACCTAGGGAAGGCGTGTTGCCTAGAATTTTCACTTTCATGTGGGACCGCCGTTGGGCAAACCGACCATTGGAAAACCGCACCCCGCCCGCCGCCGGGTTGGAAAACAGAAACGAGGGGAAGATCTAGCTGTAGCACGGAAGCCAAGAAATTTGGTGTCTGATGGGGCTCGTTGATAGAGTGTTATTTATTCATAACTAGCAAGAAGCCCATGCGTTGCACGGAAAATCAAGATGCATTTGTATGAGTAGTTTATGTTGTGGGAGAAAAGTATGAACAAGAGAAGGCCTTATTTGCAAATGTGGAGAGGAGTGTGGGCATCTTTTTGCAAAATTGCCATAGTTTCCTTCCTATCCGTCAGATATAAATCGGACGGCCTATATTGCAGGATTGCAGGCACACCATCATCGTCAACTCTGTTTTTATAAGAGTATATAGATATAGATATAGATATAGATATAGATAGATATAGGATATAGATATAGATATAGGATATAGATATAGATATAGAGAGTAGAGATTTGGTTACCAAATCTCATGTGTGCAATGCACGTGTAGCTTACTAGTTGGTTACCAAATCTCATCCGGGTTTTGCATGATCTCGTACTGCGGGAGCACCACAAGGCCTTCCTATCCATCACAACGCACGGGCACATTTCCCTCTCGGCTTCAGTGCACCGGCCTTCAGTGGCTTAGTGCACCGGCCTATGAGTCAATGACATGCGGAACTTAAATACGGCTGGCCCACATGTCATTCTTATGGTGGTGGCGTGGTTCGCGACTCACTCGTTCGAGATGAACCGGCCGGTGGTGGCGTGGCCGTGGCGAGGGTGCCACAGCTGGCCGTCGAGGCGTTATGAGGCGTAGATGGCCACACCGGCGGGTACTACCTATAGTACAGAAGTACTCCAGCTGAGGATTGATGCTCGGGACGAAATGTGTCACAGCCGCTGGATGAAAATTCGATGGTGCGGGGGTACGGATCGGAGCAGGCAAACCGCGTCCAATTGGGTGTGGCTGTGGTAGAAAGTTGATGGTTGATGTCTACTACGCAACCTTCTTCTTGTAGACGTTGTTGGGCCTCTAAGTGCAGAGGTTTGTAGGACTGTAGCAAGTTTCCCTCAAGTGGATGACCTAAGGTTTATCAATCCGTGGGAGGCGTAGGATGAAGATGGTCTCTCTCAAACAACCCTGCAACCAAATAACAAAGAGTCTCTTGTGTCCCCAACACACCCAATACAATGGTAAATTGCATAGGTGCACTAGTTCGGCGAAGAGATGGTGATACATGTGCAATATGGATGGTAGATATAGGTATTTGTAATCTGAATTTATAAAAACAGCAAGGTAACAAGCGATAAAAGTGAGCGTAAACGGTATTGCAATGCTAGGAAACAAGGCCTAGGGTTCATACTTTCACTAGTGCAAGTTCTCTCAACAATAATAACATAATTGGATCATATAACTATCCCTCAACATGCAACAAAGAGTCACTCCAAAGTCACTAATAGCGGAGAACAAACGAAGAGATTATTGTAGGTTACGAAACCACCTCAAAGTTATTCTTTCGGATCGATCTATTCAAGAGTTCGTAGTAAAATAACATGAAGCTATTCTTTCCATTCGATCTATCCTAGAGTTCGTACTAGAATAACACCTTAAGACACATATCAACCAAAACCCTAATGTCACCTAGATACTCCAATGTCACCTCAAGTATCCGTGGGTATGATTATACGATATGCATCACACAATCTCAGATTCATCTATTCAAACCAACACAAAGTACTTCAAAGAGTGCCCCAAAGTTTCTACCGGAGAGTCAAGACGAAAACGTGTGCCAACCCCTATGCATAAGTTCACAATGATACGGAACCCACAAGTTGATCACCAAAACATACATCAAGTGGATCATATGAATATCCCCTTGTCACCACAAATAAGAAAATGCAAGACATACATCAAGTGTTATCAAATCCTTAAAGACTCAATCTGATAAGACAACTTCAAAGGGAAAACTCAATCCATTACAAGAGAGTAGAGGGGGAAGAAACATCATAAGATCCAACTATAATAGCAAAGCTCACGATACATCAAGATCGTGCCGAATCAAGAACATGAGAGAGAGAGAGAGAGAGATCAAACACATAGCTACTGGTACATACCCTCAGCCCCGAGGGTGAACTACTCCCTCCTCGTCATGGAGAGCGCCGGGATGATGAAGATTGCCATCGGTGAGGGTTCCCCCCTCCGGCAGGGTGCCGGAACAGGGTCCCGATTGGTTTTTGGTGTCTACAGAGGCTTGCGGCGGCGGAACTCCCGATCTATATATTCTGTTCCCCGATGTTTTTAGGGTATATGGATATATATATATATATATATATATATATATATATATATATATATATAGGCGAAAGAAGTCGGTCAGGGGAGCCACGAGGGTGTGGGGCGCACCCAGGGGGTAGGGCCCGCCTCCCTGCCTTCTGGCTTCCTCGAAGCTTCCCTGACGTCTACTCCAAGTCTCCCGGATTGCTTCCGTTCCAAAAAATAACTCTCCCGAAGGTTTCATTCCGTTTGATATTCTTTTTCTTCGAAACACTGAAATAGGCAAGAAAACAGCAATTTGGGCTGGGCCTCCGGTTAATAGGTTAGTCCCAAAAATAATATAAAAGTGTTTAGTAAGGCCCATAAACATCCAAAACAGATGATATAATAGCATGAATACTTCATAAATTATAGATACATTGGAGACGTATCAATGGTGGCCGCAGTTCAGCTGGCCCGCATGTCATGCACACAAAGGCAGAGGAGCGGTGGGGCCGAGAGGGATGAGGCGCACGTCGGGGGACACCGTGCCGTGGTTTGGAGCGGCGTCGTGGGAATCGCGTGTGGGTGTGGCGGTGGTAGAAACAAGAAACGTGATGGTCGCCGTGGTTCAATTTCCATGGACAAGCTGTCATGTCTGCTGAAACATGCATTGCATACCGCTCACTACAAGGAGCAGTAGTAGAGAAAACTTGTTCCAAATATACCATTTTTCTAATAAAATTCTCGAGATATCATTAGTTTCTACACATGGGATTACTCCTTCACGGGTCAATCACAACAGGTGTTTTGTAAAAAATGCATCTTGATGTTCCCTGCAATGCACGGGCATCTTGCTAGTTATAGAAGAAAGCCACACGGGCATCTTGCCGCAGGGTGTGCCACCGACCCAAACTTCAATTTTCTTTTCAGATGATTAGGTGCACCGAATGCCGTGCCACGCTACAAAATGTTTAAAAAATAGCTCCAATTTTTTTAAACCCTGATATCTTCAAAACATCAAAATAGCCCGAGGAATATATTTTGCGTGAAGCATGACTTACTTTTACTGATATATGTATATCAAAACTAGAGTGTTTATATTTCAAGCCCATGAACAAGTATTATTCTACTACTTTGGATCCATTGCAATGCACGGGCCAGCACATTGGTAGTAGTAGTCTCTATCTCTATCTCTACTCTACTCTTATTCTTGTAAAAAACAGAGTTGTTGATGATGGTGTGCCTGCCATCCTACAGTATAGGCCGTCTGATTTATATCTGACGGATAGGAAACTATGGCACTTTTGGAAAAAAATACCCACACCCCTCTTATCACTACAAAAAAAATACACTTCCGTGCTGATACGTGTTTGTCACAGTAGGTCACGTTTTCTGTCATGCATGTACATCCATGACAAATTTATGACAGAAACAAGATAGTCATACCTGTGCTGTCGTAGAAGTGTTCCATGACATTGCCAAAATTATCATCACGGAAGTGTCCACTTCCATGACGATAAATCGCGCGTCATAGAAGTGCTTTCGTCAAGGGTGACCGACACATGGCATCCACTGTAACGGAACGACGTTAAGCTGTTGGGTCGGATTTTGGATCCGATAACCCGTTAACAGCCACGACCAATGCCGATTTTCCACGTGTAAAATTCTCATTGGCTAACGGATCCACGCGTCAGCTCCGCGTTGGCACAGGTGTCACTCATCCAACGGTCGAGATGAGCCTATGATATGTTGACACGTGGACCGGCCCAAAAGTGGCCCACAAAGTTTAAATGGGCCGGCCCAACCGAAGGCCCATAAGATTTAGCGGACCATAATGGGCCGGCCCAGCTAAAGGCCCACAAAATTTAGAGGACCATAATGGGCCAGCCCAGCTAAAGGCCCACACGATTTTGCAGACCATAATGGGCCGGCCCAGCTAAAGGCCCGCAAGATTTTGCGGACCACAATGGGCCGGCCCAGCTAAAGGCCCGCAAGATTCTGCAGACCATAATGGGCCGGCCCAGCTAAAGGCCCAACATTCTCTGTCAAATCAGCCCGTCAACGGCCTGTCCTAAACTTGTCATCAACGCGGCCCATGGTCACTTCTGGCCCGTTAACAGTCCGCTAAGTAATTGGGCCGTATTACGGCCCGGTGTATTTCCGGCCTGTTAAAGGTCCGGCTTCATTTGGGCCCATTTACAGGCCATCAAAACTTTCGTCCCACAAACGACCGCGAAGGATTTGGGTCATATTCGGCCATGTCTGACATTCGGCCTGTTAGAGGCCCACTATAGCTTTGGGCCACTTTCGGCCTGTTGTCATTTTCGGCCTGTTAACGTCGGACGTAAACCATGGGCCATATGTGGCCCAACGTCATATTGGGCGCATTAACGACCCATATAAAAATGATGATAATCTAGCCCGACCGAAGTTCCGTCCTGTTAAAGGCCAGTGTATTAGGTCGGCGCATTTACGGCCCGTCCGAATTTTGGCCTGTCAAAGATCCGCATCGTAAATGGGCCACCATTTCGGCCTGCTAAGTCCAGTGGGTTATGTGGCACAACCAGGGCCCAATCTCACATTCAGTCTATTAAAGGCCCATGTTTTTTATGGGCTCGAGATATTTACACATGTAAACGGCCTATTTTTACTGAGGGCCCAAATTATGTTTAGGCCTGTTAAAGGCCCACTATGGGCACAGGCCTACCAGAAAAATATGAAAGCTTATGCTGATTTAGGCCCAGATATTTTTAGTGGGCTACATGCCAATTTCGGCCCGTAATCATTTTTAGCCCAATTGGAATGGGCCCGACGAAGCTTTCGGCCAAATACATTGCTAAGATAAACCTACACTATACAAAAATAGCGTCGTAATTACTGCAGCCTGAGGCAGCATCATAAATGTTGTATCACAACAAAATAAATGCCAACCATACAACGAAAGGCCTGTTGGCATAAAGTTTACAGTCCTTCTAGATAAAAGCACCATCAGATGTATAGAAGCACAGATCATTTGACCTGAGTGCTAATGTTTCAGGCTGTAGAATCTGATGGACCAGCACGATCTCCTCCTTTTTTCCGCCATTGCTCTTGAACAACGAAGCGAATGTCTGATAGTCTGGTTTCAAAACCATTCATATCTTGACGACATTTATCAACCACTATTCTTGTTTCCTAAACAACGTCCATTAGGGATTGGACTTGTGTCTGGAGCACTGATATATGACTCTATCTAGCAGGAAGATTTTGTTCAGTAGGCGATTTGGACGAGGTTACCTTGACAACCAACCCAGAATTACGCAGGAAGGTGCTTTTTGTACTGTTAGTGGAGAGATACTGTCGCACTGCAGCAAGAGGTGACATTGTGCCTGTAGTAGCCTCGTCACCATCAGGTGGTTGTGGCTGTTCAATCATTTGTTCCATAGCTTCCTGAAAGTTTGAACTTGTAGATTAGTGTACCAGATAAGTTACTAATGAGACAAAAACAAACAAAGTAGGTTAAACATTTATACATAACTTATTTTGGTGAACTACTGTAATACATTAGCATGTATTGTAGTGCCAACTACATAATAAAATCACTTTCGGAACATATCTCCATGTAGCATGCCTACTGTATTGTCTATTTCCTCACATTCGTTGACATCTAAGGATAAAGAGACATGGTTTAAAGTAGGATGAACATAGTATGACATCATTCATATCATGGGCAAACACATATAAAACAAACATGCTATTTTATCATTGTGTGCGCACGTGAACTTAACAACTAGATTACAGATCAAGACCAAAAGAATATCCGTCATCTCTTTTAAACCATGTAAGGTGAAATGATACGTTAAGACAACTGTGAATAAAAGTGAACAGAGTAACTGACATTGGCTGCAAACCAAGTAGTTAAATGAACACATCACAACACCAATCAGTTCAAAGCAGGAGGAGTAAGGACTTACAACAGCGGCTTGAACTGGTGTGCTCATGCCCTTCATCTTGCTGGTGTGGCAATCCTTGAAGATTTGCACTGCATTCGGTTTAGGTTCTTTTTGGTCCGCACGGGCTTTCCTCTGTATTTGGAACAAGTCAATATAGATACGATAATATGGCACAAAAAAAGGAAGTAGCAGCTATTTACAAGAGCCTCGCAGTGTGCAATATAGCTACGAGATCCTGTTGTCTGTTGGAATTTCACTTTAGAACGGTTGGTTTTGTTCTTCAAACAGTTAGCCTAGAAGAAGATACACTTGTAAGGCACATACATAAAATACAAGTTCAATATGTGGTCTGATCAAATACATATAGCCTACCTGATACTTTGGATCAGACCAGTGTTTAACGAGGGCTGTCCAGTCTTCATCTGTAATATATTCCACTGGAGATGTTTGGGCGATTTCATTGTTAGCCTTGCCTTCAAAGTGAGATTTTCTAAGGTGGTACCGATACTGTCGCAGAGCAGACTGAAAAACATGAGTGCATGCTTGTTTAGTTGCATCATCTTTCGGATCCAACTTGAACCTCATCTATTGAAAAAAGAATGTGAGTCTTATTAGGAGGAAGCTAGAAAGTATGGGACAGAGCAAGAAAATATTACTAATTGCGATGAATAACATTACTTACGGATAAATGGTCAATGAAGGTGTTAAACTGGGTATTGTCTTTCTCATTCCTGTACTGGATCCACGTTGGGAGGATACGTGCATGACACCTAACGGCAACGGTTGCCTCTGATACTAACTTGGTTGACTCTATAGCATCACGTGGCCTTTTTAAACCTGCCTCAAAATGGATCTCCATTCTTCCTCCTTTAGATTTTGTTAATCTGTCAAGCATTATCCCTGATGTCTATTTCCGCTTGCGCCGTGGTGCTAGTTCAACAACGAATATTGAAAGTGTTAGTGTACATCAAACTGTGAGAGTACATATAAAGGAGCATGCAACTGCAACTTAACTCGGTTAGGTACCGTCTTGGTGTTGATGCTCATGAGGTTCATCTGATCTTGCCAAGTCCTGTTGTGTCAGCAGTGCTTCGGAAGTAGTGTTAGGTGTGAAGGCAGCTTGGGAACTGGCCAGTTCCGGAGCAAACAAACGAGTAACTGGTTGAGATGCTGGTACAGTTGAAGCGGATGCTGCAGCTGGTGGAGCAGGTGATACTGCGTTTGTAGATTTAGCCGGTGGACTTGGACCTTCTACTGCACTATAAGTACCAGCAGAATCTCGACGGCAGAACCTTTTCCGTTTCACCCGATGAGTAACAGCACTCCCTACTATATTATTTTCCTTGCTCTTTTTTGACTTTGTCATGTCAAGCTGTACCCACAACACAAAAGAATAAAATCACTCTTTAGAACTCATTGATGCATGATACAGACAAGCTATACTTTGATGTAAGACAACCGTATGAGGATGGAATATGTAAGAAAAACAGGACGGCATGACATATTCACAGCTACGATGTGCAAACTAAGCAGAAGGATTTTCAAGAAAATAGAAGTAATGCAAGCTAGACACCATATGAAAGATGCAACCAATATTACTCTGCCAAGTTAAAAGTGTCTTGTCATAAGTGGCAATTCGAAAAATTAGAAGCAGTACAACGTAGAAATCAATGCAAGATGCAACCACTATCAAACTGCCATGTTAAAAGCGTCCAATCATGAGTGACTGATGCGGGATACACAACAGCAGTACTTTGATGTAAGAACATGGTATGATAGATAGATGCAGTGTATTCTAGACAGAGAAAGCCATGTCATATGCACATGTATAACGTATGAACTCAGCACATGCAACTTAATCAAAATAGAAGAAATACAGGCTAGACAACATATGCAACATGAAACCAATTATCACACTGTCAACTTAGAGCAAGCACCTGCGATGGTGGAGTATGGGAGATGAACTCATCATGTAGACTTGGGACTTCAACTTCATTAGCAGTAGCAGTGGCAAATCTAGAGAGTCTCTGTTTGCGTCGGTCTGGAGGACCACCAACATCCCCTACCTTACTCTTTTCCTTCCTATTTTCTGATATTGGCTTATGAAGTCAAAACCACAAGAAGATGAATAAAATTAGCTCTGCATAACTGGTTGATGCATGATACAGACGAACACTACTTTGATGTAAGGCAAGCGTAGGATAGGAGGATGGAATATATACAAAAAAAGACAGCGTTTCATATTCACACGTACGATAGGACGATGGAATATGTATGAAAAAACAGTAAGCGGAAGGCCATTTCAACAAAATTAGAAGAAATGAATGCTAGGCACCATATGAACATGCAACCAATATCACTCTATCAGGTAAAATGTGTCTCGTCGTAAGTGCCATTTCAAGAAATTAGAAGCAGTACAAGCTAGAAGACAATGCAAGATGCAACCTACATCACAGTCCCAAGTTAAATGTGTCTTATGGGTAAGTGATCGTTGCAGGTATAAGTTGTAAGCTACGCAGATGCAATTCAACATAATCAGAAGCAATACAAACTAGACATCATACAGAAAACGCAACCATGTATAACAGTTCCAAGTAAGAGCAAGCACCTGTGATGGTGGAGTAAGGGAGATGTGCTCATCATGTACACGTATGTTCTAGAAACAGGAACACGTGTCATATTCACAGGCATTATGTGTAAAGTAAGCAGATGCAATTCAAGTTAGAAGCAATACAAGCTAGACATCATACGCAACATGCAACCACATATAATAGTGTCAAGTTAGAGCAAGCACCTGTGATGGTGGAGTAGGGGAGATGTGCTCATCATCTACATAGCTACGTTGACTGTCCAGCCTTGTGTTGTCTTGCGAATCTTGTTGGGAGGATGGCGGAGTAGAATCTGTAGAGACCCCCTGTTTGAGTTGCTCCGAAGGACCACCATCATCCACTGCCGGACTAATTTCCTTCGGCTGTAATGATTTTGCATTGTGAAGTCAAACCGATAAGAAAAAGGAATAAAATTCGCTCTTCAGAACTCATTCATGCATGATACTGACGAACACTACTCGGATGAAAGGCAAACATATGATGCGAGGATGGAATATGTATGAAAAACAGGATGGTGTGACATATTCACACCTATGATGTGGTAACTAAGCACAGGGCATTTCAACAAATTAGAAGCACTGCAAGCTATACACCATATGAAAGATGCAACCAATATCACTCTGCCAAGTTCAAACTGTATGGCGTTTCAACAAATTAGAAGCAGTACATGCTAGAAATCATATGCAAGACACAACCAATATCACAGTGGCGACTTAAAGGTGCCTTATCATATGTGACTGATGCGGGATATGCAAGAATAGTAGTCTGATGTAGAAACAGGAACACATGTCATATTCACAGACGTTATGTGTAAAGTAAGCAGATGCAATTCAACAAAGTTAGAAGCAATACAAGCTAGACATCATACGCAACATGCAACCACATATAATAGTGCCAAGTTAGAGCAAGCACCTGTGATGGTGGAGTAGGGGAGATGTGCTCATCATCTACACAGCTACGTTGACTGTCTAGCCTTGCATTGTCTTGCGAATCTTGTTGGGAGGATGACGGAGTAGAATCTGTAGAGAACCTCCATTTCAGTTTCTTAGAAGGACCACCATCATCCAATGTCTTGCCAATTTCCTTCAGCTTTATTGATTTTGCATTGTGAGGTCATACCGACAAGAAAAAGGAATATCATTCGCTCTTCAGAACTCATTCATGCATGATACTGACGAACACTACTCTGATGAAAGGCAAAGTCATGATACGAGGATGGAATATGTACGAAAAAATGGACAACTTGACATATTCACACCTATGATGTGGTAACTGAGCAGAAGGCACTTCAACAAATTAGAAACACTGCAAGACACCATATGGAAGGTGCAATCAATATCACTCTGCCAAGTTAAAACTGTCTTGTCATAGGTGGCGTTCATCAAACTAGAAGCAATACATGCTAGAAATCATATTCAAGACGCAAACCAATATCACACTTCCAACTTAAAGGTGTCCCATGATAAGTGACTGATGCAGGATACACAAGAAGAGTAGTTTCATGTAAGAACATGGTGTGATAGACAGATATAGTATGTACCAAAAACAGGAAAGCATGTCATATTCACATGTATCATGTGTAAGCTAAGCAGATGCAGTTTACACTAATTAGGAGCAATACGAGCTAGACACCATATGCAACATGCAACCAGATATCACACTGACAAGGTACAGCAAGCACCTTGGATGGTGGAGTAGGGGAGCGGAGACTTGGACCTTGTAATGCACTATCAGTACAAGGAGAATCGGTACAGATGCTCCATTTACGTTGCTGCAGAGGACCACCATCATCGCCTTCCTTACTCTTTTCCTTCCTCTTTCTTGATTTTGCCTTGTCAAGTCAAACCCACAAGAAAAAGGAATAAAATTTGCTCTTCAGAACTCATTGATGCATGATACTGACGAACACTACTTTCATGTAAGGCAGCCGCATGTGTAGCGACCCGACCCGAATGGATCAAGTCTTTGTGCTTAAGTGTCATCCCTGGATCGGTATGCTGACACACACAGTACTCGAGGATTTATAACAGAGGTAAAGCACATGTATAAAGTAACGTAAATACTATTACCTCAATCCAAATAGCGGAAGTAACAAGGTTGTGGATTCCCATCAACACCAACGGCAAAGTTGAGTGTAGAAATCGTAACCCTAACGTATCACTTACTCGTCGTAAGGATCCTGCAACACGAAATGTTGCAGCCCGAAAACGGGTCAGCGCATGCAATATGCTGGCAAATTCACGCCATAGAGAAATGATGAACAAAGGCTATCACTACATGCATATATGGCTGGTGGAAAAGCTCTATGGTTGTAATGTTTTTGCGAAAAGCCAATTTTTCCCTACTGCAAAGGAATAAATTTTATTTAACTATCATGGTGGTTTTTGAACATTGAGATGGTTGACAGCATCTCAATCCCAATTAAATGTCATCATTAACCCAACAAAATTAATTAAAAGTAACATGATGATGAGATTCACATGATAATCCAGGTATTAGATACTCAAGTTGTCCATAATCGGGGACACGGCTAACCATGATTAGTTTGTACACTCTGCAGAGGTTTGCGCACTTTTCCCCACAAGACTCGATCGCCTCCGCTTGGTTCTCGCACTACATGATGTTTGAGAAACGGATGACCGAGACACAGTCTTTCAGAAACAATCACTCTTTACTCCGGATGGACAGTTACACCTACTTTCCCCTACATCTGCTAGCCCACCTCTTCAAGAGATCATGTAACCTACTCAACTATGCTAGAGCCCATAATAGCTTGTGGCTGCACACGGAAGTTTCCAGCATGAATAATCTTATGATCCCTTTGAGCCTGGGTGGTGGTCCTTATACAAATAGACAACACTGGGTTCTCCAGGTGCCTCAATCCACCCAGATGTGAGTTTTAGTTGCCACCTTAAGTAAACCATTATTAACAATCTCACATCTGGTATGAATTTCACTCAAACCCAATCCACGTCTACGAGCATAGCATGGCAGTATAATAGCAACGTAGAAGTAACTCCCAAGGGTTTGATAAATAAAACAGGTAATAGGTACTACCTCAACTACTTACCAATACCCACGATTTAATTAGATCCTAACCATGCAATGTTTGAGGATTGAATCTAATGCATAAAAACTGGGTATGAAAGGGATATGATCAAAGTGTGAACTTGCCTGCAATGTTGATGAAGATGATTCGCACTCAAAACTCTTGATAGATCTACTCGTCACACTCCGTCAATCTATCGTAAGCAAGCAATAGTAACCACACATAAGCAATCACTCAAAAGATCGAGAAGAACGAAGAAGACACTTCGGAAAACATCAAAACCAAGCAAATAACTCTTGCAACATAAAACAATTTCTAACAGTACCAAAATTATGTGAATTCGGCCTTATCAGAAAGTTTAGGTCAGGAGCTTCGATTTGCAAAAAGAATCAACTCAAACGGAGCTACGAAACTCAAGTTACGATCAAACGTAGTTTGAATTCAAATCTGATCTAGTTCAAATTTTAAAATTTCAAAAACATGTTTGAGTTGTATTACTGGATAGAGGGAATCATAACGAAGACGTGGGCGTTGGTTTCGTTGGATTTGGACAACCGAGTAAAAAGATGTGGCCGTTTGAAGAACAGGGACTAAACTATAAATAAAACATCTACAAAGAAGTCCTTGAATAAAACTAACAGAAAAAAAAGAATTAAATAACGAACGTTCGTTACCGAATGCTAACGAACGAAAACGTTCGTCGAAACTATCTAAACAGAAAACGTTCGCGGTATAACTAAACTTAAAAAACAGATCTAGGTTTTCTGTAGAAAACCGATCTAGGGTTTTTGAAAAGAAAAACTAAGAAAAAAAAACCACAGCGGTTTATTACCGGTTCGGAATTTCGACGAAAACCAACGGCTTTTCGGCGGCAGACCGGGTCGGCGGTGGCGGGGTTCTTCGGCGTCGGAGAAGGGCGGCGGGCAGCTCGGGCTCGACCGGAGCGGCGGCTCTGGTGGCCCGCGGCGAGGGTGGAGTGGATGGGGAGGGGCGGCGCTGAGCGGCGGACCCGTTGGCGGTGGTGGCGGCGGCCGAGCGCGCTGGTGGAGCGCGGGGCGAGGCGGCGGATCTCGCCGGCGGCGACGGCTATGCGGCTCGAGGCGCGGCGAGAAGAGAGGAGAGAGAGAGAGAGGGGCCGGGGCTCCGGCTTTATAGGAGGGCGGGGCGGCTCTGAGGCGTGGAGGAGGGGCAACGGAGAGGCAGCGCGAGGAGTCTGAGGCGGGGACGGTGACCATGGCAGCGCGGTGGCGTGCGGCGGGCGGAGTCCCGCCCGGGAGGTCGGGGGCGCGCGGGCGTCGGGCTGGGCCGTGGCCTGGCTGGTTGGCTGGGCCGGCCCAGTTCGGCGGGAAGGATTGTTTTTTTTAAACAGAGAGAAAAAGAAAAGAAACCAAATATAAAATAAAATATTATATAAGCATATAATATATCAAATTTTTTAGAAAAATATTTCCTACAAGATGAACATTTTTTTAAAGGCAAATAAAATCCACATAAATTTAAATAAATCAAACGGTGCTACTGCCTTAATAAAATCCAATAAAAATAATTTTTAAAAATACCAAAATGATTTCAAATTTATTTCTCTCCAATTTTCTGATGTAGGGAATCATGTTACCCTATTTTCTGTATATTTTTATTTTGGAGAAAAATAATTTGAATAAGACTCAATAACTCCAATATTGAAAATAATTTCAATGGGACTTTGAATTTAATCCGTTGAAACTCCCAACTCATATTTCATTTTTTTTGAAGAAGTCATTTTATCTTCTCTCGTGAAAATCATGGAGTTGCATAAAGTTTCAGAAATGGGAAATATTTTCAAATGAAATTCAAATATTTTCAACACCCCTTGTCATTTAAATAAATGGAAGAAGTCATGTCATCTTCTCTCCAGGGTTTTGTGGTGAAAAGAATTTGAATTCGTGGAGATCATAAAAGAAAAATGAAAGTTTGGGAAAGTCCTTTTATTCCCTCTCATTTAACTTTCAAAAGATTTCGAATTCCACTCACTTTCAGTCAATCAATCAAACAATCAATCCAATCTATCTGTTTATTATAACATTCCAAAATTTAGAATTTTGGGATGCTACAAACCTACCACCCTTAAAATGAATCTCGTCCTCGAGATTCAGAGAGGCTAGAAAGAAATAGGTTAGGTGTTGGGTCTTCTCAAAATCCATCGATCATCACAGGGGGTCTGGGGTGCTACCACCCTTAGAAACATTGTCATGGTCCCATCAGTACTCATATACTCCATCCTTATTCTTGACGGGGCCGGTCTTCTCGAATTCTCGGGAAAAATTCCTTCTCTGGCTCTTTGGGTAGCGGCATAACCTTTTCCTCAATTCTTCTGTCTTTCATCTTGGTAAGGTTATTCCGAGACTAGGTCTTCATAGCTGACGGGTCTGGCGCCAATACTAAACAACTATCGATATCTCATGGTGGTCAACGATTTATGGTTTCTCCTGCAGGAAATGGGTCTGGTTGATCCTCACCGTATAACCTACGATTGGCAACAACTGCCGTGTACAAGGGAAACATTCTTATACCATTCTAAGGTTCAAACAAGGTTTAATACCGTCGTCTCTCTACTATAGGTAGGTCACTCAGATTTACCATCCCATATAGCAAAGCGAACAATAAGAGTAAGTCGGTATGGTGATCAATCCATCCCGCACCCAAATCATTACCTTGTATATGGTTTAGCGAATCTCGCATTCTAACACTCGGTCATCCTCGCAAGCACTGCAGAATTTCTCTTGTCGACGAACCAAGTTCGGATAAATCCATGGATTCTGCAAGCCAAACAAACATCTATCGTTCCTTCCCAACCCTCAGGTTTTGCGTAACTCCTATAAGATCGTCTGTCGATAAAATCGTAACTTCTTTCAGGCTCTTCCCTTCAACAAGAGTGTGCTTGCTTCTTGGCAGGTCCTGAGCCTGTGGGTTATGGCCCATCTCATCACTTGTAGTTCCTTGAACTTATCATCGGGCAACTGATCCTTAGTCCAACATCCAACTTCCTAGTATTCTTAAATCCATCCAATTGTACTGTCTTCCTTCCTTCTATTGGCACCAAATTAAGACATGATTACTCAGACTCATCATGGAATTTCCATTGATCCATATTTCCAACATCATACCTCCTTTATATCCAATAGTAATTCATCTCTTCATCCTCGGGGGAGTATCCCACATACCGAGATAAAAAAACTTATACTTATGAAGTCCATAGTCCACTTCGTGGAACATCATTATCCTTTCCAGGGTCAAGCATCCTTACAGGGGAATATTGGCCATATCTGCATGGCACTTCTTCAACTGGGAAACGTGAAACACATCATGAACTCATGACAGTCCTTCGGGTGACTCCAACTTGTTGGCCACTTCTCCCATACACTCCAAAACTCGGTATGGTCCTACAAATCTCGAGGCTAACTTTCCCTTAACTCCAAATAGTTTAACTCCTCGCAGAGGGAACACACGAAGACATGCTCTGTCTCCATTTTCATAGACTACCTCCTTTACATCCAATAATACTCCATACCCTCATATTCTTGGGGTATCCAACGTATCGAGATAAAACTCATACTTATTTTGTTCGAAATCCACTTCGTGGAATATCATTACCTTTTCCAAGGGTCAAGCTTCCTCATAGGGTACTACCACCTTTAAAATGCACAATCTTCCATAGACCATATTTCTCATATCCTCGAAAATGGTCAAAATCTTTCTTCATAGAGTAACAACTCATAAAATCCAAATCAATACCAATGATGCTAACTTTATTGATTCTCAAATTATTACAATCTCCTGCATTCCATTACATGCCTCAATCCGACACCTCACTAATAAAAGAAATGTCCACACTACCACTACTATATTTCTCGTTGCACTCAACTATTTGTCACAAGTCTCCGTCTCCTTGGGGCATTCTCTTGCAAGGTGCCCTGCTTCCTCACAACGGAAACATATTACTTCTGACATATCACGGGGTTTCCTTGTGATTATATAGCCTCCTGGGGTCCTCATCTTCCCTTTTGGGCAAGCATTGTGGTAGTGTCTTGAATTTTTTTTGCACCTGAAACATGTGATATGACTCAGGTCTCTCTTTGTAGAAATTGGGTTGTTCCTGGGATCCAATCTACTTCTCTTCCTGGACTTTTCCGTTCCAATTAGGGCTTCTATTTCCTGTGGGTCATACTCTACTTCCTCTGTCGGGAATTCTACTAAATCCCCATTCAGACAATTTTGGGAGATGTGTCCTTCTTCTCCACATGAATAGCATGACTTGGTGCAGGGTTTAATTGGTTCTTCTTTGGGTGTGTCCTCCACCTCTTCCTTCATCACAAATTCCTCTAAAATTTCCATGAGGGCTCTTTTCATTGCTTCTTTCTTCTGCTGGATGGTCCTTTGTACCATGGGGTAGATGTGACACTGAGAACGGTAGTGCGTAGTCCCTTCACACAAGAAACAAGTGATCTGCCTAGTTGGGCATTCTTCAACTGGGTGACTTCCTTCACAATTTGGGCATTCATCCTTGTGTTCCTTATGGTTGTGTCCTATTTCTCCACAAGGCTTGTATGCACAAGGTTTCTTCATATCCTTTCCATAAGGCTTCAATTTTTGGGACACAAGACGAGATCTTTGTAGAGTCCACTTAAATTCTTTCCAAGTGGTTACTCCTTGCCATCCATCGATGGTTTGGTACATCCTCCACCAAGTAGCAGCACCTCTTTCAAAACATTGAAGAGCATGCCGGGTCATATCCTTTCAGACTATAGGGTTATTCTTCATGTGATCCTCCATGTTCTGAATCCATCGGTCCGTCTCCAATTGACTCATCGGTCCAGAAAATACAAGCTCATCTCCATTCATCCTCTATTGGGTCCATGGGTTTGGGGTGAGATAAGAGAGGTCGAGAGGGATGCACAGAATACATACAAAATTTTGAAAAGACAGATTTTTATTGTGGCTGTCGGAAAAACAACAAACAAATGACAGCTCACAAACGTCGCATCTAACATAGTTATAATAGGGGTTTGGTCTTCTAAAGGTCAAAAATCTCAACGTCATCAAACTCTTCAAGTCTTGGTCATGTCTCCGATGGCTTCTTCCAATCATGCTTGTCCTTCTCAAGTTCTTTTGCCAGATCATCTCTGTTGATGCGAAGTCTCTCGTGACGTCCTTTATATTTCTGGAGTTGCGTTCCAAACTTCTGGGTTTCAACATCCTTGACATGAACCATGATCCTACTGTCCTTCAGCTCCTGGCGAGTCTCCGTTATCTCGAGGTTTCGCTTTCCCAGCTTCGCTACTTTCAGTTTCTGGGTTCTGAGTTCTTCGCGAAACACTTCTTTGTCAAAAACTTCTTCCTGAAGGTTCATCTTTAAAACTTCCTGATGTAATGCTCCAGATCCTGGTGATACACCAGCTAAGGTTAAAACTTCGTCTTGCTGGTAGGTGCTACATCAGCCTTCTACCATGCAATCCTACCATGCATATGCATGCTTAACTCAGCACGGTGACAATAGCATAAGCGGGCGATAACCTCATGGGTATCCGTGTTTCTGCTCTTGTCATTACCATGAGCTATCATTCCATAGTTGATATCTCCTGCCTTAGGGTTTCCTTGACAAAACTTTGAGTTTCTAACTTTCCATGTTTCGGTCTTTCTCCGATACACCTTGCTCTCGAGTATTGACAGCTTCCATAGTCTGCCAAGTTCCATAGGGGTAGCCTTACTAGGTCAAATCTGGGAATTCTTCAGAGCCTACAAATTCTCCCAGTCTTCGAAGTCTTCAACCGTTGTAGTTTCCATTATCATAATGCACGATAAAATCCTCTTCATTCCGAATGGTCTTAGTTGTCCGATATCTTGTACTTCTTGAAGTGGTCTCATCCGTCGAATCTTCGAGTGGTCCAAAAGGAAAAAGGATATGGTCTCACTTAAAGGGAATATTTGAATAAGCTCAGAAAAGGAGAGAGGTAAAAGATCTTTTTGAAAAGGAAAGTTTTAGGGAAAATCCTTCCTATGGGCTTGCCAGTTTCTAGGGTCACGTCCTACAATCAACATGTGCTCTGATACCATCTTCTAGCGACCCGACCCGAATGGATCAAGTCTCTGTGCTTAAGTGTCATCCCTGGATCGGTATGCTGACACACACAGTACTCGAGGATTTATAACAGAGGTAAATCACATGTATAAAGTAACGAAAATACTATTACCTCAATCCAAATAGCGGAAGTAACAAGGTTGTGGATTCCCATCAACACCACCGGCAAAGTTGAGTGTAGAAATCGTAACCCTAACGTATCACTTACTCGTCGTAAGGATCCTGCAACACGAAACGTTACAGCCCGAAAACGGGTCAGCACATGGAATATGCTGGCAAATTCACACCATAGAGAAATGATGAACAAAGGCTATCACTACATGCATATATGGCTGGTGGAAAAGCTCTATGGTTATAATGTTTTTGCGAAAAGCCAATTTTTCCCTACTGCAAAGGAATAAATTTATTTAACTATCATGGTGGTTGATGAACATTGAGATGGTTGACAGCATCTCAATCCCAATTAAATGTCATCATTAACCCAACAAAATTAATTAAAAGTAACATGATGATGAGATTCACATGATAATCCAGGTACTAGATACTCAAGTTGTCCATAACCGGGGACACGGCTAACCATGATTAGTTTGTACACTCTGCAGAGGTTTGCGCACTTTTCCCCACAAGACTCGATCACCTCCGCTTGGTTCTCGCACTACATGATGTTTGAGAACGGATGACCGAGACACAGTCTTTCAGAAACAATCACTCTTTACTCCGGATGGACAGTTACACCTACTTTCCCCTACATCTGCTAGCCCACCTCTTCAAGAGATCATGTAACATACTCAACTATGCTAGAGCCCATAATAGCTTGTGCCTGCACACGGAAGTTTCCAGCATGAATAATCTTATGATCCCTTTGAGCCTGGGTGGCGGTCCTTATACAAACGGACAACACTGGGTTCTCCAGGTGCCTCAATCCACCCATATGTGAGTTTTAGTTGCCACCTTAAGTAAACCATTATTAACAATCTCACATCTGTCATGAATTTCACTCAAACCCAATCCACGTCTACGAGCATAGCATGGCAATATAATAGCAACGTAGAAGTAACTCCCAAGGGTTTGATAAATAAAATAGGTAATAGGTACTACCTCAACTACTTCCCAATACCCACAATTTAATTAGATCCTAACCATGCAATGTTCGAGGATTGAATCTAATGCATAAAAACTGGGTATGAAAGGGATATGATCAAAGTGTGAACTTGCCTGCAATGTTGATGAAGATGATTCGCACTCAAAACTCTTGATAGATCTACTCGTCACACTCCGTCAATCTATCGTAAGCAAGCAATAGTAACCACACATAAGCAATCACTCAAAAGATCGAGAAGAACGAAGAAGACACTTCGGAAAACATCAAAACCATGCAAATAACTCTTGCAACATAAAACAATTTCTAACAGTACCAAAATTATGTGAATTCGGCCTTATCAGAAAGTTCAGGTCTAGAGCTTCGATTTGCAAAAAGAATCAACTCAAACGGAGCTACGAAACTCAAGTTACGATCAAACGTAGTTTGAATTCAAATCTGATCTAGTTCAAATTTTAAAATTTCAGAAACATGTTTGAGTTGTATTACTGGATAGAGGGAATCATAACGAAGACGTGGGCGTTGGTTTCGTTGGATTTGGACAACCGAGTAAAAAGATGAGGCCGTTTGAAGAACAGGGACTAAACTGTAAATAAAACATCTACAAAGAAGTCCTTGAATAAAACTAACAGAAAAAAGTAAAAAAAATAAAAAGAACTAAATAACGAATGTTCGTTACCGAATGCTAACGAATGAAACGTTCGTCGAAACTATCTAAACAGAAAACGTTCGCGGTATACATAAACTTAAAAAAAACAGATCTAGGTTTTCTGTAGAAAACCGATCTAGGGTTTTTGAAAAGAAAAACAAAGGAAAAAAACCAAAGCGGTTTATTACCGGTTCGGAATTTCGACGAAAACCAACGGTTTTTCGGCGGCGGACCGGGTCGGCGGTGGCGGGGTTCGTCAGCGTCGGAGAAGGGCGGCGGGCAGCTCGGGCTCGACCGGAGCGGCGGCTCTGGTGGCCCGCGGCGAGGGCGGAGTGGATGGGGAGGGGCGGCGCTGAGCGGTGGACCCATTGGCGGTGGTGGCGGTGGCCGAGCGCGCTGGTGGAGCGCGGGGCGAGGCGGCGGATCTCGCCGGCGGCGGCGGCTATGCGGCTCGAGGCGCGGCGGGAAGAGAGGAGAGAGAGAGAGGGGCCGGGGCTCCGGCTTTATAGGAGGGCGGGGCGGCTCCGAGGCGTGGAGGAGGGGCAACGGAGAGGCGGCGCGAGGAGTCTGAGGCGGGGACGGCGGCCATGGCGGCGCGGCGGCGTGCGGCGGGCGGAGTCCCGCCCGGGAGGTCGGGGGCGCGCGGGCGTCGGGCTGGGCCGTGGCCTGGCTGGTTGGCTGGGCCGGCCCAGTTCGGCGGAAAGGATTGTTTTTTTTAAACAGAGAGAAAAAGAAAAGAAACCAAATATAAAATAAAATATTATATAAGCATATAATATATCAAAATTTTCAGAAAAATATTTCCTACAAGATGAACATTTTTTTAAAGGCAAATAAAATCCACATAAATTTAAATAAATTAAACGGTGCTACTGCCTTAATAAAATCCAATAAAAATAATTTTTAAAAATACCAAAATGATTTCAAATTTATTTCTCTCCAATTTTCTGATGTAGGGAATCATGTTACCCTATTTTCTGTCTATTTTTATTTTGGAGGAAAATAATTCGAATAAGACTCAATAACTCCAATATTGAAAATAATTTCAGTGGGACTTTGAATTTAATCCTTTGAAACTCCCAACTCATATTTCATTTGTTTTGAAGAATTTATTTTATCTTCTCTCGTGAAAATCATTGAGTTGCATAAAGTTTCAGAAATGGGAAATATTTTCAAATGAAATTCAAATATTTTCAACACCCCTTGTCATTTAAATAAATGGAAGAAGTCATGTCATCTTCTCTCCAGGGTTTTGTGGTGAAAAGAATTTGAATTCATGGAGATCATAAAAGAAAAATGAAAGTTTGGGAAAGTCCTTTTATTCCCTCTCATTTAACTTTCAAAAGATTTCGAATTCCACTCACTTTCAGTCAATCAATCAAACAATCAATCCAATCTATCTGTTTATTATAACATTCCAAAATTTAGAATTTTGGGATGTTACAGCATGATAGGAGGATGGAATATGTATGAAAAACAGGACGGCGTGACATATTGACATGTATGATGTATAAAGTGTAAACTAAGCACAAGGTGCTTTAACTTGTTAGAATCGATGCCAGCTAGAAACCATATGAAAGATGAAACCAATATCACTCTGCCAAATTAAAAGGGTGCCCTAACAAATGTATTTGACCAAATTAGAAGCAATACATGGCAACAGGCTAGAAATAATATGCAATATGCAATGAATAAAGGTGACTCATCGTAAGTGATTGATGCAGGATACAGAAGAGAGGTAGTTTCATGTAAGAACTGTTGGAAATATGCCCTAGAGGCAATAATAAAATGGTTATTATTACAGTTCCTTGTTCATGATAATTATGTATTGTTCATGCTATAATTGTGTTATCCGGAAATCGTAATACATGTGTGAACACATAGACCACAACGTGTCCCTAGTAAGCCTCTAGTTGACTAGCTCGTTGATCAACAGCTAGTCGTGGTTTCCTGACTATGGACATTGGATGTCATTGATAACGGGATCACATCATTAGGAGAATGATGTGATGGACAAGACCCAATCCTAAGCATAGCACAAAGATCGTGTAGTTCATTTGCTAGAGCTTTTCCAATGTCAAGTATCACTTCCTTAGACCGTGAGATCGTGCAACTCCCGGATACTGTAGGAGTGCTTTGGGTGTACCAAATGTCACAACGTAACTGGGTGACTATAAAGGTGCACTACGGGTATCTCCGAAAGTGTCTGTTGGGTTGGCACGGATCGAGACTGGGATTTGTCACTCCGTATGACGGAGAGGTATCTCTGGGCCCACTCGGTAATGCATCATCATAATGAGCTCAATGTGACTAAGGAGTTAGCCACGGGATCATGCATTACGGTACGAGTAAAGAGACTTGCTAGTAACGAGATTGAACAAGCTATTGGGATACTGACGAGCGAATCTCGGGCAAGTAACATACCGATTGACAAAGGGAATTGTATACGGGATTGATTGAATCCTCGACACTGTGGTTCATCCGATGAGATCATCGTGGAACATGTGGGAGCCAACATGGGTATCCAGATCCCGCTGTTGGCTATTGACCGGAGAGGCGTCTCGGTCATGTCTGCATGTCTCGCGAACCCGTAGGGTCTACACACTTAAGGTTCGGTGACGCTAGGGTTGTAGAGATATGAGTATGCGGACACCCGAAAGTTGTTCGGAGTCCCAGATGAGATCCCGGACGTCACGAGGAGTTCCGGAATGGTTCGGAGGTGAAGGATTATATATAGGAAGTCCAGTTTCGGCCACCGGGAAAGTTTTGGGGGTTATCGGTATTGTACCGGGACCACTGGAAGGCTCCCGGGGGTCCACCGGGTGGGGCCACCTATCCCGGAGGGCCCCATGGGCTGAAGTGGGAAGGGAACCAGCCCTTAGTGGGCTGGGGCGCCCCCCCTTGGGCCTCCCCCTGCGCCTAGGGTTGGAAACCCTAGGGGTGGGGGGCGCCCCACTTGGCTTGGGGGGGGGGGGGGAAGCCACCCCCCTTTCCCCCTTGGCCGCCGCCACCCTTGGAGATCCCATCTGCCAAGGCCGGCGCCCCCCCCCAGGGGTCCCTATATATAGTGGGGGGGAGGGAGGGCAGCAGCACCACAGCCCCTGGCGCCTCCCTCTCCCCCTGCAACACCTCTCCCTCTCGCAGAAGCTTGGCGAAGCCCTGCCGAGACCCCGCTACTTCCACCACCACGCCGTCATGCTGCTGGATCTCCATCAACCTCTCCATCCCCCTTGCTGGATCAAGAAGGAGGAGACGTCGCTGCTCCGTACGTGTGTTGAACGCGGAGGTGCCGTCCGTTCGGCACTCGTTCATCGGTGATTTGGATCACGGCGAGTACGACTCCATCAACCCCGTTCATTGGAACGCTTCCGCTCGCGATCTACAAGGGTATGTAGATGCACTCCTTTTCCCTCGTTGCTAGTATACTCCATGGATGGATCTTGGTGATGCGTAGAAAATTTTAAAATTCTGCTACGTTCCCCAACAGTGGCATCATGAGCCAGGCCTATGCGTAGTTACTATGCACGAGTAGAACACAAAGCAGTTGTGGGCGTAGATGTTGCCAATTCTTCTTGCCACTACTAGTCTTATCTTGTTACGGCGGTATTGTGGGATGAAGCGGCCCGGACCGACCTTACACGTACGCTTACGTGAGACAGGTTCCACCGACTGACATGCACTAGTTGCATAAGGTGGCTAGCGGGTGTCTGTCTCTCCCACTTTAGTCGGAACAGATTCGATGAAAAGGGTCCTTATGAAGGTTAAATAGAAATTGGCATATCACGTTGTGATTTTACGTAGGTAAGAAACGTTCTTGCTAGAAACCTATACAAGCCACGTAAAAAGTTGCAACAACAATTAGAGGACGTCTAACTTGTTTTTGCAGCATGTGCTATGTGATGTGATATGGCCAGAAGATGTGATGAATGATATATGTGATGTATGAGATTGATCATATTCTTGTAATAGGAATCACGACTTGCATGTCGATGAGTATGACAACCGGATGGAGCCATAGGAGTTGTCTTTATTATTTTGTATGACCTGCGTGTCATTGAATAACGCCATGTAAATTACTTTACTTTATTGCTAAACGCGTTAGCCATAGAAGTAGAAGTAATCGTAGGCATGACAACTTCATGAAGACACAATGATGGAGATCATGATGATGGAGATAATGGTGTCATGCCGGTGACGAAGATGATCATGGTGCCCCGAAGATGGAGATCAAAGGAGCAAAATGATATTGGCCATATATTGTCACTATTTGATTGCATGTGATGTTTATCATGTTTTGTATCTTATTTGCTTAGAACGACGGTAGTAAGTAAGATGATCCCTTATAATAATTTCAAGAAAGTGTTCCCCCTAACTGTGCACCGTTGCGAAGGTTCGTTGTTTCGAAGCACCACGTGATGATCGGGTGTGATAGATTCTAACGTTCGCATACAACGGGTGTTGACGAGCCTAGCATGTACAGACATGGCCTCGGAACACACGCAATACACTTAGGTTGACTTGACGAGCCTAGCATGTACAGACATGGCCTCGGAACACGGAGGACCAAAAGGTCAAGCATGAGTCGTATAGAAGATATGATCAACATGGAGATGTTCACCGATCTTGACTAGTCCGTCTCACGTGATGATCGGACATGGCCTAGTTAACTCGGATCATGTTTCACTTAGATGACTAGAGGGATGTCCATCTGAGTGGGAGTTCATTGTATAATTTGATTAGATGAACTTAATTATCATGAACTTAGTCTAAAATCTTTACAATATGTCTTGCAGATCAAATGGCCCACGTTGTCCTCAACTTCAACGCGTTCCTAGAGAAAACCAAGCTGAAAGATGATGGCAGCAACTATACGGACTGGGTCCGGAACCTGAGGATCATCCTCATAGCTGCCAAGAAATATTATGTCCTAGAAGCACCGCTAGGTGATGCACCCATCCCAGAGAACCAAGACGTTATGAACGCTTGGCAATCACGTGCTGATGATTACTCCCTCGTTCAGTGCGGCATGCTTTACAGCTTAGAACCGGGGCTCCAAAAGCGTTTTGAGAAACATGGAGCATACGAAATGTTCGAAGAGCTGAAAATGGTTTTCCAAGCTCATGCCCAGGTCGGTCGAGAGATATGAAGTCTCCGACAAGTTCTTCAGCTGTAAAATGGAGGAAAATAGTTCTGTTAGTGAGCACATACTCAGAATGTCTGGGTTACACAACCGCCTGTCTCAGCTAGGAGTTAATCTCCCGAATGACGCGGTCATTGACAGAATCCTTCAGTCGCTTCCACCAAGCTACAAGAGCTTTGTGATGAACTTCAATATGCAGGGGATGGAAAAGACCATTCCCGAGGTATATTCAATGCTGAAATCAGCGGAGGTGGAGATCAGAAAAGAACATCAAGTGTTGATGGTGAATAAAACCACTAAGTTCAAGAAAGGCAAGGGTAAGAAGAACTTCAAGAAAGACGGCAAGGGATTTGCCGTGCCCGGTAAGCCAGTTGCCGGGAAGAAGTCAAAGAATGGACCCAAGCCTGAGACTGAGTGCTTTTATTGCAAGGGAAGTGGTCACTGGAAGCGGAACTGCCCCAAATACTTAGCGGACAAGAAGGCCGGCAACACCAAAGGTATATGTGATATACATGTAATTGATGTGTACCTTACCAGTACTCGTAGTAGCTCCTGGGTATTTGATACCGGTGCGGTTGCTCATATTTGTAACTCAAAACAGGAACTGCGGAATAAACGGAGACTGGCAAAGGACGAGGTGACGATGCGCGTCGGGAATGGTTCCAAGGTCGATGTGATCGCCGTCGGCACGCTACCTCTGCATCTACCTACGGGATTAGTTTTAAACCTCAATAATTGTTATTTAGTGCCAGCTTTGAGCATGAACATTGTATCTGGATCTCGTTTAATTCGAGATGGCTACTCATTTAAATCCGAGAATAATGGTTGTTCTATTTATATGAGAGATATGTTTTATGGTCATGCCCCGCTGGTCAATGGTTTATTCTTGATGAATCTCGAACGTCATGTTACACATATTCATAGTGTGAATACCAAAAGATGTAAAGTTGATAACGATAGTCCCACATACTTGTGGCACTACCGCCTTGGTCACATTGGTGTCAAGCGCATGAAGAAGCTGCATGCAGATGGACTTTTGGAGTCTCTTGATTACGAATCATTTGACACATGCGAACCATGCCTCATGGGTAAGATGACCAAGACTCCGTTCTCCGGAACAATGGAGCGAGCAACCAACTTATTGGAAATCATACATACCGATGTGTGCGGTCCAATGAGTGTTGAGGCTCGCGGAGGATATCGTGATGTTCTCACTCTCACTGATGACTTAAGTAGATATGGGTATGTCTACCTAATGAAACACAAGTCTGAAAGCTTTGAAAAGTTCAAGGAATTTCAGAGTGAGGTTGAGAATCAACGTGACAGGAAAATAAAGTTCTTACGATCAGATCGTGGTGGAGAATATTTAAGTCAGGAATTTGGTACGCACTTAAGGAAATGTGGAATCGTTTCACAACTCACGCTGCCTGGAACACATCAGCGAAACGGTGTGTCCGAACGTCGTAATCGCACTCTATTGGATATGGTGCGATCTATGATGTCTCTTACCGATTTACCGCTCTCATTTTGGGGCTATGCTTTAGAGACTGTCGCATTCACTTTAAATAGGGCTCCGTCGAAATCCGTTGAGACGACACCGTATGAATTATGGTTTGGGAAAAAACCTAAGTTGTCGTTTCTAAAAGTTTGGGGATGCGATGCTTTTGTCAAGAAACTTCAACCTGAAAAGCTCGAACCCAAGTCGGAAAAATGCGTCTTCATAGGATACCCTAAGGAAACCATTGGGTATACCTTCTACCTCAGATCCGAAGGCAAGATCTTTGTTGCCAAGAACGGGTCCTTTCTGGAGAAAGAGTTTCTCTCGAAAGAATTGAGTGGGAGGAAAGTGGAACTTGATGAGGTGATAGTCACCCCTTCCGAATCGGAAAGTAGCGTAGCGCGGGAAGATGTTCCTGTGGTGCCTGCACCGACTAGGGAGGAAGTTAATGATGATGATCATGAAGCTTCGGATCAAGTTACTACTGAACTTCGTAGGTTCACAAGGAAACGTTCCGCACCAGAGTGGTACGGCAACCCTCTCCTAGAAATCATGTTGTTAGACAACGGTGAACCTTCAAACTATGAAGAATCGATGGCGGGCCCGAATTCCGACAAATGGCTTGAAGCCATGAAATCCGAGATAGGATCCATGTATGAAAACGAAGTATGGACTTTGACTGACTTGCCCGAAGATCGGCGAGCCATAGAAAATAAATGGATCTTTAAGAAGAAGACAGACGCGGATGGTAATGTGACCATCTATAAGGCTCGACTTGTCGCTAAGGGTTATCGATAAGTTCAAGGGGTTGACTACGATGAGACTTTCTCACCCGTAGCGAAGCTGAAGTCCGTCCGAATCATGTTAGCAATTGCCGCATACTATGATTTTGAGATATGGCAAATGGACGTCAAAACGGCATTCCTTAACGGCTTCCTTACGGAAGAATTGTATATGATGCAGCCAGAATGTTTTGTCGATCCTAAGAATGCTAACAAAGTGTGCAAGCTCCAGTGCTCAATCTATGGGCTGGTGCAAGCATCTCGGAGTTGGAACATTCACTTTGATGAGATGATCAAAGCGTTTGGGTTTACACAGACTTATGGAGAAGCATGTGTTTACAAGAAAGTGAGTGGGAGCTCTGTAGCATTTCTCATATTATATGTGGATGACATACTATTGATGGGAAATGATATAGAATTCTTGGAAAGTATAAAGGCCTATTTGAATAAGTGTTTTTCAATGAAGGACCTTGGAGAAGCTGCTTATATATTAGGCATCAAGATCTATAGAGATAGATCAAGACGCCTCATTGGTCTTTCACAGAGTACGTACCTTGACAAGATATTGAAGAAGTTCAATATGGATCAGTCCAAGAAGGGGTTCTTGCCTGTATTGCAAGGTGTGCAATTGAGCACGGCTCAATGCCCGACCACGGCAGAAGATACAGAAAAGATGAGTGTCATCCCCTATGCCTCGGCCATAGGGTCTATTATGTATGCCATGCTGTGTACCAGACCTGATGTAAACCTTGCCATAAGTTTGGTAGGAAGGTACCAAAGTAATCCCGGCATGGAACACTCGACAGTGGTCAAGAATATCCTGAAGTACCTGAAAAGGACCAAGGATATGTTTCTTGTTTATGGAGGTGACGAAGAGCTCGTCGTAAAGGGTTACGTCGACGCTAGCTTCGACACAGATCTGGATGACTCGAAGTCACAAACCGGATACATGTATATTTTGAATAGAGGAGCAGTAAGTTGGTGCAATTGCAAGCAAAGCGTCGTGGCGTGATCTACATGTGAAGCGGAGTACATGGCAGCCTCAGAGGCAGCACAGGAAGCAGTCTGGATTAAGGAGTTCATCACCGACCTAGGGGTGATTCCCAATGCGTCGGTCCCGATGACTCTCTTCTGTGACAACACTGGAGCTATTGCCCTTGCCAAGGAGCCCAGGTTTCACAGGAAGACCAGGCATATCAAGCGTCGCTTCAACTCCATTCGTGAAAGTGTTCAAAATGGAGACATAGATATTTGTAAAGTACATACAGACCTGAATGTAGCAGATCCATTGACTAAACCTCTCCCTAGAGCAAAACATGATCAACTCCAGAACTCTATGGGTGTTCGATTCATCACAATGTAACTAGATTATTGACTGTGGGAGACTGTTGGAAATATGCCCTAGAGGCAATAATAAAATGGTTATTATTATATTTCCTTGTTCATGATAATTGTCTATTGTTCATGCTATAATTGTGTTATCCGGAAATCGTAATACATGTGTGAACACATAGACCACAACGTGTCCCTAGTAAGCCTCCAGTTGACTAGCTCGTTGATCAACAGATAGTCGTGTTTTCCTGACTATGGACATTGGATGTCATTGATAATGGGATCACATCATTAGGAGAATGATGTGATGGACAAGACCCAATCCTAAGATAGCACAAAGATCGTGTAGTTCGTTTGCTAGAGCTTTTCCAATGTCAAGTATCATTTCCTTAGACCATGAGATCGTGCAACTCCCGGATACTGTAGGAGTGCTTTGGGTGTACCAAACGTCACAACGTAACTGGGTGACTATAAAGGTGCACTACGGGTATCTCCGAAAGTGTCTGTTGGGTTGGCACGGATCGAGACTGGGATTTGTCACTCCGTATGACGGAGAGGTATCTCTGGGCCCACTCGGTAATGCATCATCATAATGAGCTCAGTGTGACTAAGGAGTTAGCCACGGGATCATGCATTACGGTACGAGTAAAGAGACTTGCCGGTAACGAGATTGAACAAGGTATTGGGATACCGACGAACGAATCTCGGGCAAGTAACATACCGATTGACAAAGGGAATTGTATACGGGATTGATTGAATCCTCGACACTGTGGTTCATCTGATGAGATCATCGTGGAACATGTGGGAGCCAACATGGGTATCCAGATCCCGCTGTTGGTTATTGACCGGAGAGGCGTCTCTGTCATGTCTGCATGTCTCCCGAACCAGTAGGGTCTACACACTTAAGGTTCGGTGACGCTAGGGTTGTAGAGATATGAGTATGCGGAAACCCGAAAGTTGTTCGGAGTCCCGGATGAGATCCCGGACGTCACGAGGAGTTCCGGAATGGTTCAGAGGTGAAGGATTATATATAGGAAGTCCAGTTTCGGCCACCAGGAAAGTTTCGGGGGTTATCGGTATTGTACCGGGACCACGGGAAGGGTCCCGGGGGTCCACCGGGTGGGGCCACCTATCCCGGAGGGCCCCATGGGCTGAAGTGGGAAGGGAACCAGCCCTTAGTGGGCTGGGGCTCCCCCCCTTGGGCCTCCCCCTGCGCCTAGGGTTGGAAACCCTGGGGGTGGGGGGCGCCCCACTTGGCTTGGGGGGGGGGGAGCCACCCCCCTTTCCCCCTTGGCCGCCGCCCCTCTTGGAGATCCCATCTCCCAGGGCCGGCGCCCCCCCAGGGGTCCCTATATATAGTGGGGGGGAGGGAGGGCAGCAGCACCACAGCCCCTAGCGCCTCCCTCTCCCCCTGCAACACCTCTCCCTCTCGCAGAAGCTTGGCGAAGCCCTGCCGAGACCCCGCTACTTCCACCACCACGCCGTCGTGCTGCTGGATCTCCATCAACCTCTCCTTCCCCCTTGCTGTATCAAGAAGGAGGAGACGTCGCTGCTTCGTACGTGTGTTGAACATGGAGGTGCCGTCCGTTCGGCACTCGGTCATCGGTGATTTGGATCACGGCGAGTACGACTCCATCAACTCCGTTCATTGGAACGCTTCCGCTCGCGATCTACAAGGGTATGTGGATGCACTCCTTTCCCCTCGTTGCTAGTATACTCCATGGATGGATCTTGGTGATGCGTAGAAAATTTTAAAATTCTGCTACGTTCCCCAACAAGAACAAGGTTAATACATAGATGTAGTGTGTACCAAAAATAGGAAGGCATGTCATATTCACAGGTATAGTGTGTAAACTAAGCAGATGCAATTTACCCTAATTAGAAGCATTACAAGCTGGACACCGTATGCAACATGCAACCACATATCACACTTCGAAGGTAGAGCAAGCACCTGTGATGGTGGTGTAGGGGAAGTGCGATCTTCAAGTACAGAGCTACGTTCAATATCTTCATTTAGGCTTGCTGTTTTTTGAGAATCATGTGGAGAGGATAAAATTGCATTCTTTATAAGAGTATTGCGTCTCATATTAACCCACGTGCGTGACTGTCTCATCATAAGCGATAGACGCAGGATACACAAGAACAGTAGTTTGATGTAAGAACATGGTGTGATAGGCAGATGTAGTATGTACCAAAAACAAGAAGGCGTGTCATATTCACATGTATAATGTGTAAGCTAAGGAGATGCAATTTAACAAATTAGGAGCATTGATGAGGGATACACAAGAAAAGTAGTTTGATGTAAGAATATGGTTAATACAAAGACGTAGTATGTACCAAAAACAGGAAGGCATGTCATATTCACAGGTATAATGTGTTAACTAAGCAGATGCGATTTACCCTAATTAGAAGCATTACAAGGTAGACACCATATGCAACATGCAACCACATATCACACTGCCAAGTACGAGCAAGCACCTGTGATGGTGGTGTGGGGGAATTGCGGTGATCAACTAGAGAGCTACATTGACTATCTTCATTTAGCCTCGCTGTTTCTTGAGAATCATGTGGGGAGGATGACACTGCACTCTTAAAACGAGTAGGGCGTCTCACAGTAACCCACTAGGGTGACTGTCTCATCATAAGTGATTGACGAGGGACACAAAAGAGCATTAGTTTGATGTACGAACATGGTTAATAGACATATGTAGTATGTATCAAAAACAGGAAGGCATGTCATTATCAAAGGTATAATGTGTAAAGTAAGCAGATGTAATTTAACCAAATTGGAAGCAATACAAGCTAGACACCATATGCAACATGCAACCACATTTGACAGCGCGAAGTTAAAGCAAGCACCTGGGATGGTTGTGTGTGGCAATTGAGATCATCAACTGCAGAGCAACGTTTAATGTCTCCAACTGCTGACACTGCACCCATTAGAGCGCTGAAACGCTTAGTGCTTATCTTCGAATTACACTGGAGCAACTTCTGTCTTTTCTTTTCTGCATTCATCAACACTGCGTCAGAGTCTGAAATACCCATGCATAAAAAAACAATAGTGTGAGTATGGGTGAAGTGTGTGCACAATTAGTACAGTGTAAAGGTAGCAGATAGCAGGTCGGTGAGAAATAAATGATGGGAGACATATGATAGCTCTACAACATGCATGGCACACTAAATTACTACAGGATTCTATGAAAATAACAGTCGACTGAAAGCAAATAGGTCAGTCCATTTTTTCTGCACCGTCCGATGTACAAAGAACGGGCAGATCGCCTTCATCTACCTCCAGCCAGTCAGTGTTGACGATCTTCCTCGAAACGCCAGCGACCACCGGCCCAGTATTCCTCCCCTGCCTGCGCCCTCCCCTCGACCTCACCGCACCGCCGTGCTTGGCACCGCCCCCCCCGGCCATCCATTCAAGCCCCGCCGACCTCCAGATCGGGCGCAAGCAGCTCCTGCGCCCCACACCCCTATGATAGACACCGATGGGCCGCTTCCCCGGGGAACAGGCGGACTAGGTGCTCCGCGCGCCTAAGCGGGTGCTGCTTCTTTTAATTGCGGTTCGACTGACCCTGAATTGAAATCCAGGCGGGCTACTGACCTCTAGCAAAGGTGAAATAGTAAAAGGGAGGAAACCTTGTGCATTTAGTATCACGAAGAAGATGCAGTAAGAAGCGCTCAACTAGTTTCTTTCGTGGGATGAATACGGTGTGAGCGGAGACGTAAGATTTGCACGAATAAGGGAAGAGGAGTACCTCTTTCTGCTGGCAGTGTTGTGTCCTCCTTCTGTTTTTCCGACGATCTTCTTGTTGTTCGCCGGAAACCAGAAGTTGTGGAGGACGGTGCAGCCTTGGACGAACCCATGGCCAAGTTGTTGAGTGTGGTGCGGTGGCCGTCTGTCGGCGGCGGGGAAGCAGATGCGAGGCGGTGAACGACAGCGTAGCGGGAACAGCTCCGGTGCGGTGGACGGTTGCGACAGTGGAGCCGCAGCAGTGAGGCACAGGACGGCATGGTCGGAGTGGTTCTGGTACGGCGCACATCGGCATCGGCGTCGTGGAGGCAGCTCTGCCTCGGCTTCAGCTGCTAAGTCCTTGAGGGCGTTGCGGTTGCGGTTGCGTTGGACGATGACGTCGGGGTACCGGCTCCGGCGTGATGGAGGAGGGCGGCGGTGGATTGGCCGCTATGGGGTGGAGGACGGAGGAGGCTGGGGTTTCGCGGTTGGTGGAGAGGGCGTTTTCGCGCCCACGGAGTATGAATGGGGAAACGGAGGGAGGCGGGGAACTAAGGGGGAACAATGTTTCGGTTTGAGACGCGCTTGTTTGAAATTTGGGGAAAGTTACAAACTTTGCCCCCATCTAAAATTTCGGACATATTGCGGGTTGGGGGTAGAACAGTCATGTCAGGTGTCCCAAATGTGGGCGGGATAGATTTCGGCCGAGCGCATGGGTAGGCGCCCACGGCGTATGAATGCTTCTCGGAGGCGGTTGAGACTGGCGTCTTGGTGAAGTTACAAACCTACCCCGGTTTAGACCTTTGGACATCGGGCCGATAGGCTACACGGGCCAGAGTCAGGACAGTAATTTCCTACCACCAAAACATTAGTCTCGCGCGGTTTCGGGTGACCAGAGGCCTATTTGGCGCTTCGTTCAATATTTGGGAGCAGAAGCATTAACGTTTTCGGTTCTCTTGAATTGAACTTTCAGGATTTGTCAAACTTCACAAATCTTTACTCTTGAAAATCCTAAAGCTACGATTATTTTGGAATGGAGGGGGTACATTTGAATATACATTGTACACGAGTATATATTAAAAAATATGCAACTTACCTCAGTTCATGCATGGTTCCAGATATAATCTCCTTGGTTGCAAAAAAAAGTTAGATATGCGTATGAATATATATAGCATGTTCAAACTCACAACAAAGATTGATGCCCCCTTTTACATCTGATTTACAAATGCCATTATCTCGGGTTCAAATAGATGAATGCACTTCCTATGAATTCGAATCTTCGAAACCCCCTTTATGTTGAATTCGACATGTATTCTATTTCGTAGCTAGCAATTTGGAATGTATCCATGCAAGTGACAAATGTATAAAGTGCTTCACACTAACAACATGGAGTGCACTAATTAATGTTTATATATGAATTGCAAAAGCATCCATTGCCTGTATTTCAAACCGCTCTCACTCTATGGATCGATAATATGAAATAAACACATGCACATGCTAGAATTCAATAGAGTATGGGTGTCTGATAGACCGATTTTCGTCCATACGCAATTTGCAAAATTCATGATCTCATCCAAAAATAATAATGCCATTTATATTTTAATTTAATGCGTAGAACCGCCTTTTACACGTAGATGCACTATGCCTCGCCCCGTTCTCACAAACGCGTTATATATCTCTCTATCTAACGCATAAGTGCACACACTTTATATGCATCGGCATTTCTCTTTCACACATGCTCACAATCTCTCTCAGGGTGTCGGGGTGTCTCACGCACATGCTCTCTCTGTTTCTCTCTCTCTCTTTCTGACTACTATGTACCACTCTTTTCACTAATCTCAGTTGGAAAACACTATTTCTCTCACATGCATATATACACATGCACGGTCTCTACTAGCCCTCTATACGCACATATATGTGCCTACGTGTCTCCCGCACGCACATTATCTTTAGGCCTCTCTCGCACACATTGCCCCCCCCGACACACCTCTCTCTTAGTAGTTGGCAGATATGATTTCATCATATCATTCGGTAGGATATCCCTGGCTGTTAGGCTGGATGGTAATACGAGGCAAAGTTTTACCCTAGTTCGGATCGGACCCTTGCAGTTGAAGAAAGAGCCTACTCCTGGTACTGTATATTAGTGATAGGGGTGTGTACAAAGTACACGTGAATACCAGGCATTGTGCGTGTGTGTATACTATCGACGAACTAGCCCCCAAGCTTGTATAACATACTAAGGGCCTAGGGTTACAAATCATATATAGTCGGCTTATCACCAGTGGGGATAGAGTCCTCCGCGACTCTGGTAGCTTCGTGTTGTACGCCGAGTCCTCCACATGGGTCTTCGTATAACACGTCTCGGTCCAACCTATATGTGGCGCAGGATGGAACCGACCCATGAGTCTTCATGTTGACCCACCACAACTAGAAATGATGTGCCCACCACACCACACACGCAATCGGCCACTAAGAAAATAAGCATATACAATAGTACAACGGTATCTAGCTCACGATACGTCTCCATATTTTGTTGATGACACTGACGGACTTTGCATTTGATGCGTGCTCCGTATTTTGTTGACGACACTTACGGTCATTGTATTTGAAGCGAAAGCACGATATGGTCACTGGACTTCAGAATAAGCTCATCACGGTCACCACATACATTTTGTCGTGCTAACCAACATGTGGTTGGATGGTTAGAGGACAGTGGTTTCTCGAGCCCACCAAGGTTAAAGTCCCGGTGCTCGCATTTATCTTGTGTTAATTTCAGTATTTTCCGGCGATGTACGTTCAGTGGGAGGAGACGTTCCACTCGACTACGAGGCACCTATGGTGACTTCGTAAAATCTCAAGATCATATATGCTGGCCCACTCTCTCGAAGGTGCTCATAGGGGTAGGGTTCGCGTGTGTGCGCTTATAGCGGTGAGTGCTTGCGCGTATATATGAGCCCTTGCGTCTGTACCGTGTTAAACAAATACATATCATGATTATACGGTCACTGGCTCACCCGTACAACTCCGTATTTTGTTGATGACACAATCAATTGACCAGTCAAACGTTCCACGCGGCGCAACTAGTGTTGCACCATCGGGGCGCGTAACCGTGGGGCCCACCTGTCAGCCCGTATATGAAAGAAAGAAATGGTAGTTTGAGTCTGTACTGTGTTAATAAAATAGGAGTACATTTTAGGGTGATCATACGGTCACTGGCTCACCATACAGCTCCGTAATTTGTTGATAACACGATCAATTGACCAGTCAAACGGTCCACATTCAGCAGCGCACATTACCATAGGGCCCACCCGTCAGCGCGTATATGAAGGACAGAAATGGTAATAAATTAGTGGTCGGTGGGTATTCGAAGTCGTGAGACCTCTGGTTGGCAGTCACCGGCGGTTGGGGGGCGTTCATTGGGCGGTGGGGTGGGGATCCCCGGAGAAAAAGCTCGGCGGGGGGGGGGGCTAGAGGGATGGCCAGTGCGGCGGCGGACTGGCGGTGGGGAGTGGTTTCGGGGAGGGCGGGCCGGCCTTGGGCGGCGGGGGCTGGCGGTTCGGCCGGTGGTGGCTGGCGGCTCAGGGGGGTGGAGTTTGATGATAAACTGGAGGCCCTTGATTTTGTATCCAACGGCTGGAAAATCTAATGACCAGAGATGAAAAAGTCAGTCGACTGACGTGTAGCCTCACCCCGCACGTACACATGCACGCACGCAAGACACGCACGCATGTAGGCGTGCAACACTGACACGTACGCACGCACGCATGCTGGCGTGCAACACTGACACGTACACATGCACTCACGAACACACGCACGTACGCACCCATGTATGCAACACTGAAACGTACCCTTGCACGCACGCAACACTCGCACGCCTGCATGCACACAGCACACGACGCAAGACACATGCTCAACCTATACGTGCATGCACCCTTTGTTAAGGACATGGATTGTTACGGGTATTAATCAATCTTATCTGTGATAAGCAGAACATTGATGTTTGCAGCGGTCTTTATGAATCACAACGTATCGAACGGGCTATCAACATAGTAGGCTTATCTACATGAAAAAGATGACGTCACACTCAATGAACAATCATCGGTTTATGAAATGCCCGCTTCTGACCGCCCTGGCCCACCAAAGGTTCCTCTGCTGTGCGCTGCCTGCGTTGGGTCACTGACATGCAGGCCATGCACCCAAAGAGCCCACACGTCAGTGGAAGAACGGCGCGGTGTCCTAGGTCAGAGTCGAGGGCGCCACTCGCGGCACGCCCGGCTGAACACGCCTCCGTGCCGCATTCAAACACCTCCATGAAACCTGCCCGTGTGGAGGCCGAGAAACCCACTCTGGACACACGTCCATTCATGACCAGGCCGGTGTTAAACGCAACGCCGGCCGAGCTCCTCCCGTCCGCCGTCTATTTAATCTCCTATTTAAACGAGGCCAAACACCGGCCAAGAATCGCACACCTCCGCCGCTCCCCTATCTCCTCCACCATTTTGTCCACTCTTACAATGGCTTACGAAGAGTAGTTATTCCGCATCCAAGCCGGCTGGGTAGCCCGCCGGATACGAGCTATGCAGCTCGCTGATCCACCTCCCTCCCCTCGCCCGACGGAGCCAGTTGCCGCCCCAGGCCGGCACGCGGTTCAGCAACTCGCCGCTCCAGGCCAGCTCGACGAGGAGCGGCGCACGGGCGTCGTTGCTGCCGTCCACGTCGTCGCCTCGTACCGCGTCTCCCGTTTCTGTGGCCGAGACTCCCATGCCGGCGGCCGCGCCATACAAGCAGCGACAGAAGCCGGGTGCGCGGAGAGCAACGGGTCGGCGGCCAGCGCCTCCGCGTCCGCCGCCATAATCGAGGAGAAGTAGAACACGGGAGGCCGCCACCGCTTGTGTCCCATGAAGGCCACTACGGAGGCGACGCCGGCGTACACAGCAGGTGTCTTGCCAGATCCTTTTGTTGCGAGGACCTTCGCCGACCCCGCATGGACTCGAGCCGGTGCCGGCCATGACGAAGTAGTGGCCGGTGATGAACTCGAACCGGTGCCGGCCACCATCATCTTCGGCACCAGCCAATGATATCAGTTGGGCAGTGGGGAAGCGAGCCGTCCTTTGCGCTGGAGCATATACCTCCAGGGCTCCCGGCAGTCCGGTGATCGTGCTGCCGGACATGAGGAACACAAATCGATCGGCGGGCGACCATTTAGGCTAGGTATTATATACATGTGCTGTCCAGAACTAGCACCGCGTAGTTCATTTGAATGTAATGAAATCCGTCATGTTTGTATGAAAATCCGGTATTTTATATGATTTCCGTCGTTGTTTATATGAAATATCAGTTTGTCTACGTGTTTGCATGAATTTCGTCCGGTTGGTTGAGTTGCTGTCATAATGTGTGCGGCTACGGTTGGATGGCGTAATTTGCGGGTCGCCGGTCGGTCTGCGGGCGGCTCGGGCGGCGTTATGGGACAAAAAAACACAGCTCGTGCAAGCTCGTCTCCAACGTGCGCGCTGGAGGATGCATGACAACATGAGCACCTGAGCCATTCCTCGTTCATCGGTGGCAAAGGCACCGGTGGACAAAAGGGTCGCCAATATTTTGGCTACCCCGGGCAAGATCCAAACAGCCCCTCCCAACAGATTCAAATCCCTCGTTCGCCGTGGAATTTTGCCATGTGTTGTTTTCATGGACTAGCAAGATGCCCGTGCATTGCACGGAACATCAAGATGCATTTTTTTACAAACTCCCGCATGCATGCAAGGGATAATTAATGTCCTCCTTTGCTAGTACCACGAGGCAAACACCATTAATATTGCATCGATTAGTGTTAGTGGCCTTGTATATCTGCAAATTGTAATTTTGATAGTGGCCCCTTGTATATAAAAATGGAGGGAGAAAGATGAGAGATAAGGTGAGGAGGAGTGGGGCGTGGTGGTGACTGGTGGTCGGACTGGGCGGAGGCATGGGGATGGACGGCGCATTATGTCTAGGTTTGTATCTCTCTCACACACACCCACGTAGGTGGGGGACGTGCACGAAGAGAAGAGGTGCACGCACGGCGCACGTACTCCCGTCTCTTTCCCAACCACACCCGCGCGGGTACACGGTGGAGCTCATTTCTGTACGAAAAAGGCAGCCCACGTGGTAATTTGGCACGTGTACTGGTTGTCCACTTGGTGGAGGGAGGATCGTCTACCACGGGTGAACAAACAAATTGCGACTTGACGTGTTATGTTAAATTAAAAAAAGAGGCAAACCATGTGGGGCCTACCTTAGAGGCAAGGCTCTATACACTGGAGTACTTTTGATGTGTCCCGTCAACTCGCAGAACGAGGAGAAGCTTGCTTAGTACGCCGTCTCCCCTGCCCACGGGCGCGGTGGCTCGCAGGATGAGGTGAAGCTTGCTTACGAGTAGTATTAGTACTACTACTACTACTGTACGCCTTTACGCCCGCTCCCTCGCCCACGCGCGCGGTGGCTCGCAGCACGAGGAGAAAATTTTACTACTCCCTCCATTTACTCCTCGTCCCTACTACTCCCTCCATTTACTTATACAAGGCCACTATAAAAAAATACATTTTGCATCTATACAAGGCCACAAATAGTAATCGAGACAAAAGTTACTACTCCCTCCTTTCCAGTTTATGGCTCAATTTCAAAATCTCTCCAACCAAGGTAGACGGTGAGTGGTCGAATTAATTTCGTAGTTTGCACAAGTAATTAGTACGCTCGTTTTTCTCAAGAAGTTATGTTTATCGAGGCATTAATTAGAACGAATGCATGAATGACCACTAAATTTCCATGAACTTGTACATGCATTGGTTAGTTTCCTCTTGACACTGCTTGCGTCGGGTGATCTAACGCACCTCGAAATCCAACATGTAATGGTACTACTACTAGTATAGTAGAATTGAGACTTATCAAACGGAAAAACGAATGTTTTTTAGATGAGCCCTATAAACCCTAGTGGGTACGTACTCCGTAAAAACAGATTTTTCCAAAACTAAGTCGCTCCCTTTCATGAATTCTGTAGTATACTCCTCCGTCGACGCTCCCTTTCATGAATTCTGTACTTCCTGTCGCCGACATGTGGGACATATAGCAACCGGGTCGACGTGTCAAGCACCAAATAACAGTGCAGAACAGCAGGGGGGACGCACCCCACTCGTACCGGCCCAGTAGTAGTAATGAGCAATGAGACGTCAAATCACAATGCCGCACCTTCCCAGACGGACGAAGCAACCATTATTTCACACTTCGGTTCGCCATCATCTCAAACCACGTAGTATTGCTTCTGCCTCAAGAGGGACACGCGCATCGCCTTGGTACATCATGACACGTGGGACCGCATGACAGGCCATGCTCCCCCGCCGATCGCTCGGTAAAATCACCTCATTTTTACTATACTTCCTCCGTATCGGTTTACTACATGGCATGCACGTCGTTCTAGGTTGAGAATTTAACTGGCTATATATGTGATGAACAGTACTCTAGCCTTTTAAAAAATGTATACTTTTGTACAGTAGTACTATCGATGGATTGCGCCATGGAGCAAAAATTGAAATTAAAAAAAGGTGGTACATATAGAGAGCGCTCGTCGCCAAATTATGCATATAGTACTATTAAAAAAGCTAGTACGTGCTTAATTGGGGTGCTAAATTCTATTAAAGAAATACTAGTAGTATGTACATACTGAAGACTTAAAGTAACGAGAAGAAACATAACATAGTTCTGCTGGGGGCTCAGCACAACACACCCCTCAAATTAAACTAAGCACACCTGAAATTAAACTATGCAACTAATCCGGTAGACACTGCATTAGAAGTTTAGAACCACCATGAGCAACGACACTGCCACCTTACTCGGAGTCCTCGTCCACGTCCTCGACTTCCTTGTCCCTCTTCCTCTTGGCCGATACTTCTTTGCTTGAACCGCACACTTGGCTATTGCTCTTCATCCAACCCTTGTAGATATTGAAACAAAGGTAGCCATCCATTGCATCGTAGTGGATGTGGTCTATATCTAGTACATTTCACTGCCATGCATGACGATGAAATGTGTAATGAGGTTTCTCCAGTTTACGGTACGAAGGATGAACCATGGATCCTGCCAGGGTCAGCATTGAAGGCTGACGAGAGGGCCCAGCCGATTCTTCTGGAGGTCGAAGGGGTTGCCTACAACGAGGCCTATCCGACCAAGGACTTCTTTGTCATTCTTAAAGTCTACAGTAACGAATTTCACTCTTTTGTCCTTGAGGAAGTTCTTAAAATCCTGACACTCAATGTCGGCATGGCATATGTGGTAGACCAAGCAAACGTTATGTACGCAAACCTGGATCACGGCGGGCTTCTTCCTCTCTTCGTCCTTTAGATCCTTCTCTCGTCCCAGGACGGTGGTGTACTCAACATCTAGCCCAGCGACCCACTCATCATCTGAGTTTTCGAACATGCGTCTGAAGCGAGAAAGGCATCCTTTCACCGTCGCGGAAGAACGGTGTAGATGATGTCAAACTCATTGCCGGTGATGGTTCTAACCTTGTACTCACCGCCGATCGTGGAGATTTGGGATGCCATGGATTTGGGAGGAGGGTTAGGATTAGTGGAACTGCCGTAATGTGAAGGACGTGCGGGGACGAGTAGGAGCGAACTGCCAGCGTGCGAACGGCAGGGTAGTGGCTTTCCATTCTCCCATGATACGGGCTTCCGAGAGCCCTTGGATTTGAGATCGAACGGTTGCATGGCGTGATTCTAGACCTATGAGGGTTATTCTGCAAATTTTCAGCAACTTAGCATGTGACCGTTTGATCTCAGATCCAAGGGCTGCCAGCAGCCCATATCATGGTCGCGCCTACCACAACCGTCGCGTCGCTCGCGCGGTCGTGCCCTTGGAGATTTATCACGGTGCGTTAGGCTATCTGATGTTGGCATGTCATACATAGTCATCACTTAGTCACTCATACTACAACAAGGTTGGCTATAAGGTTGGCTATAAGTGTTTTTTTACTCCTCTCTATCTCTTTCTTCGTACTCCCTCCGTCCCATAATATAAGAACGTTTTTGACACTAGTGTAGTGCCAAAAACGTTCTTATATTATGGGACACAGGGAGTACTAGTATTTATTGCATTTGCCAAGGAGTGACCTCTTCCAATGAAATGGTGTTGCTAAGTTTGCTTCATTTAATTAGCTATAGACTCAAAATTGTCTGTTCACCTAGGTACACGCGCTTAGCACCGTTTCTTCCTTGGGTCACCAAACTAGTCTCTCTCTTCTTGATTAACTTGCCACATCAGACTTTATGCCTATGTGGCAAGCTTAAGCACCTGTAGGAGCAAGTAAAAGTAAGTACAATAGTGCGCTTTACATGGCATTTTTGCATATGTGGAGGAAAGAGAGGCAAGGAAAAAGTGGAGAAGTGGGCTCTCATGCAAGAGCCAGCCTCTACTACATGGTGGAGCATTGGGAGAGGCACCTGTACGGAGGTGGTTAGGAATCGGGAGACTCACGCCGGTCGTAGCGCCGCAGTTAAAATGATAATGGCAAGTCAAATCACGGGGCCCCACCTGTCCAGCAGTAACTCGCTGTCAAATCACACAGTCCTACGTTTGCAGCAGCCTACTCCCTCGTCTTCTCGCGTCTCTGTCGAACCGACTTGGCGGAATTGCCCCGCCTACCGCGCAGGAAAAGCCCTGCCCTCGACTTTTAAATACAACTACATCCGCTTAAGAATCCAATGATATACTTTTTGTGACATAGTAACTCATATTTAGTTAGTCAAATGGATGACCTAGAACTACGTGCAGGCCCTATAAATCGAGACGCCTAAAAATAAAAAAACCGAGACGGAGAGGGTAGTTCAGCACGTATCTTTTTAGATCAATATAGTCGGGATTCACAAAGGAGCAAAACCAAGTGGTAGGCTGCTCCTGTCGTGTTGGCGTAGCAACTCAAGCAGGGTCAGTCCGCACACAAAATGTCGATACACTTAACAGGACCCGTTTGGCCGACATGTGGCTCATCCACTGTCTTGTTCCACGTGCGATGCACCAAATTACAATTCGGAGCAGCGGTTGGAATTGGAGGCACCCCGGTCGTAGCGCCGCAGAAGTAGAAAATGAGCGATGAGGGGTCAAATCACAAAGCCCCACCTTTCCCGCATTAAGCTGGACGGACAAAGCAACCATCATTTCACTCTAGGGCACAAGAGCATAAAGAAAAGAGAAAACCATGATGCGTGCGGCAGCTACCTAGGGCACCCTAGGGTAGGGGTCTCCACTACAGATCCTTTTTTTTAAAGCGCCTCCACTACAAATCGGCTTCTCCCTCGTCCTCCTGAAGAAAACCGATGATGAGTACGGCGGTAGGGTTTGTAGGAGTACTACGGCGTGCGGGGCCACGTTGTAGTAAATGGGTTTGATTCGACGCCTTAAATATGTGTGGGCCGCTTGGTTTTACGGGAACGAGGCGGCATTTTGGGTTCGGGGACTAGTGGAGATATAGTACGTACAAAAAATTGTGGACGTAGGTTCGACCGAAAGGCAATGATGCATGGGCCCTGCATTTTGATATACCCGGGGCCGCGTGAAATTTGCTACTCTACTCAAAACTAGTAAGGTACACATGTATTGAACGCATGAGATTTCGAAACCAAATTACGAATAAATACACACTATCGCATGTAAAGCTTTGAGTCATATATGCATGATGTAGATGTTCGTTTAGTTCTTATAGTTCATCTCATTCAAAATCAATTAGTTTTATAAAAATGTTAAGATTCATCGGGTTGTGCATTGTAAATCATAAAGTAAAAAACAAATAGTGGCAATTCATTTAGAAAAAAATAATCAATTATGATACAGAAGATTCTAGAACAAAGGAGAAGTGCTTGTGTTTTGTGGTTTGTGCATTATGCTTAAGTTCAACCATGGAGTCTTCTAAATTGTACATGTGGCAGATCTGGTGGAATGTTGATGATATCCAACGGCCAGTAGTGCTCGGATTTTCCTATCTCTGCACTGTCGGGTTAGCTTCATCCAGTGACCATCTTTCAAAGTTATTGGCACACTATATAGTTCTTGTGCTATAGTTGCATGTTTTGGAAAAAAGCTACTAGTGGGTTGTACTATCTATTTAGGAATAGAAGATGTATACATGGAAGTTGTAGGGAAAGAGATGACATGGAGCCTCTCAATTCCTATGAGTAGGGATTGGAAAAGAGATGGCATTTGGTTCACATCATAGGAACTTTTCTATTGAATCTAGGGATGACATGTATCTCAATTCCTATGAGGAGGGATTAGAAAAGAGATGTAATTTGGTTCATATCATAGGAACTTTTCTATTGAATATACGTTAATGTTTATTTTCCTTTCAAATTAAGGGAGTATAGGAATCCATTCATATGAACCAAGTGGCTCTAAAGCTATAGAAATGATATCATGTTTATTTCGTTTGAAATGTGGAGTATATGAATCTATTCCTATGAACCAATTGGCTCTAAAGGAAAAAAACCCTATAAAAATCATATCATATAGAGTTCCTATGATATTCCTCGACACTAAAGGATGCTTGAAATTGTTGCGGGTGATACGATGGTCTTTCTTTGTAGACTCCTCACCCATCTTTATAGTTACCTCTCGAAGATGAATGAAATGATATATACATGGTATTCTACATGTGCAATTTGGTACACGAAAACTCGGTAAAAGTTTTCGAGGTTCGAATTTTCTATAAAGCTATATGCACTACATTTCGGAACGGAGGGAGTATACGGCAGTTGCTAACACTCACGTGGAAGATTTGTGTGTAGGAGGAGTGTCTGTTCTGTTAAATGACATGGCAAAACTGACACTGTCGGACGCCGATCTAACGGTTCTTACGGCGTTCGTCAGGAAAAGGCTTGTGGCCAACGTTTGTCGGACAATGATTTACGGACACATGCATTGCATTGATACGTGCCCCCCTCTCTCTCACGCACACGCACCCTCACGAGTCACGACTCTCCCGAGTCCTCTCGCAGACTCGCACGTCGCACCCACCGTCTATCTGCAGGTAGACGTCACGCACATATGTGCTCTTCATACCCTACCCTCAGAACTTCTAAAAAACAAAAGACGGCGCAAACATTTTATTTTAGCTCACACATCACACACTTATACTATTACTCTTGCGGCGAACGTTATTTGGGCATAGTATATTGTACTCTCATGAAGAGAAGCGGTGCACGCACGCACTAGTTCTCTCACACCCACTCGCAGGTACACGTAGGAGCGCATTTTTTGAAGCTGGTACAACAAAATCACTACACTATATATAAAAGCAGGAGCCTTAGCGCTTGCTTTACTAGGGTTCCTCTCGTTCACTCTGTAGCGACCCGACCCAAATGGGTCAAGTCTCTGTGCTCAAGTGTCATCCCTGGATCGGTATGCTGACACACACAGTACTCGAGGATTTATAACAGAGGTAAATCACATGTACAAAATAACGTAAATACTATTACCTCAATCCAAATAGCGGAAGTAACAAGGTTGTGGATTCCCATCAACACCAACGGCAAAGTTGAGTGTAGAAAATCGTAACCCTAACGTATCACTTACTCGTCGTAAGAATCCTGCAACATGAAACGTTGCAGCCCGAAAACGGGTCAGCACATGGAATATGCTGGCAAATTCACACCATAGAGAAATGATGAACAAAGGCTATCACTACATGCATATATGGCTGGTGGAAAAGCTCTATGGTTGTAATGTTTTTGCGAAAAGCCAATTTTTCCCTACTTCAAAGGAATAAATTTTATTTAACTATCATGGTGGTTGTGAAACATTGAGATGGTTGACAGCATCTCAATCCCAATTGAGTATCATCATTAACCCAACAATATTAATTAAAGTAACATGATGAGATCAACGGGATAATCCAAGAACTAGATACTCAAGATGTCCATAACCGGGGACACGGCTAACCATGATTAGTTTATACACTCTGCAGAGGTTTGTGCACTTTTCCCCACAAGACTCGATCTCCTCCGTTGGATTACTCGCACTACATGGTGTTTGAGTAACGGATGACCGAGACACAGTCTTTCAGAAGCGTTAGCACCTTACGATGGGTAGACCGGTACACCTACATCCCCTACATCTGCTAGTCTACCACTGTAAGAGTTCACACAACTTAATCAACTATGCTAGAGCCCATAATAGCTTGTGGCTGCACACGGAAGTTTCTAGCATGAAAAATCTCATGATCCCTTTGAACCTGGGTGGCGGTCCAAAAAAAACAGGCAATCCTGGAATACCCAGGTACCTCAATCCACCCAGATGTGAGTTTTAAGTTGCCACCTTAAGTAAACCATTAATTAACAATCTCACATCTGTTATGAATTTCACTCAAACCCAATCCACGTCTACGAGCATAGCATGGCAATAATAAAAGCAACGTAGAAGCAACTCCCAAGGGTTTGATAGAAAACAGGTAATAGGTACTACCTCAACTACTTCCCAATACCCATAATTCATTAGATCCTAATCATGCAATGTGTGAGGAAAACAGATCTAATGCAATAAAAACTGGGTATGAACGGGGTATGATCAAAGTGTTACTTGCCTGCAATGTTGATGAAGATGATTCGCACTCAAAACTCTTGATAGATCTACTCGTCACACTCCGGTCAATCTATCGTAAGCAAGCAATGGTAACCACACATAAGCAATCACTCAAAAGATCAGAAAGAACGAGGAAAACAATTCGAAAAACTTCAAAACCAAGCAAATAACTCTTGCAACATAAAACAATTTCTAACAGTACCAAAATTATGTGAATTTGGCCCTATCAGGAAGTTTAGGTCAAGAGCTTCGATTCGCAAAAAGAATCAACTCAAACGGAGTTACGGAACTCAAGTTATGATCAAAAGAAGTTCAAATACAAATCTGGTTGAAATCAAATTTTAAAACTTTCAAAAACATGTTTAAGTTGTTTAACTGGATAGAGGAGATCACAACGAAGAAGTGGGCATTGGTTTCGTTGGATTTGGACAAACGGGTGAAAAGTAGTGATCGATTGAAAATCAGGGACTAATCTGTAAATAAAATAACTACAACTAAGTCCCTGGCGTAAATAAACAGAAAAACGAAAAGACTAATTAACGAACGCTCGTTTATAAGACCTAAACAGCAGACGTTCGTTGTTTAAATAAAACCCTAAAAAAACAGACCTAGTCAAGTTTTTTTTTTAGAAAACCGAACAAAAGAAAAACCGAGAAAACCGGGCGGCGGTTTACCGGTTCGCGGCGGTTCGAGCGGATCGGCCGGCGGGTCGGGTCCGGCGAGGTCGGGGCAGTGCTGTGCTCCGGCGACGGCGGCGCGCGGGCAAGGCGAGGGCGGCGAGCTCCGGCGCGGCGGCTCGGGCGCGGGGCATGGCACCGGCGGCGGCGCAGGCGAGCGGTGGTGGCGCGGGCGGCGGAGCTTCGGCGGATCTCGCCGGTGGCGGCGAGATGCGGGAGGTGCGGCAGCGCGAGCAGAGGGGGAGAGAGAGGGGGCCCGGGGCCTCGGGTCTTATAGGAGAGGGGAGGCGTGGGGAAGGGGGCAGGAAGAGGCCGGAGGCGGCACGACCGTCGAGGTCGGCGGGGCATCGTGCACGAGCGGGACTGCGGCGCAAGCTCGGGGACGAGCGGCGTGGGCCGGCTGGGCCGTGGCCTGGCAAACTGGGCCGGCCCGGTCCGGTCGGTCCAGAGGAATTTTTTTTTAACAGCGCAAGGAAAATAAAAAAAACCTTAAATAAAAAAAAGTATAGGCATATAATATACCAAAATTTTCGGAAAAAGATTTTCTACAACATGAACATTTTTACAACGCCAAATAAAATTCACACAAATTTTAATAAATCAAACAGTGCTACTGCCTTAATAAAATCCAATAAAATCATTTTAAAAATACCAAAATGATTTCAAATTTATTTCTCTCAAATTTTCTGATGTAGGGAATCATGTTACCCTATTTTCTGCATATTTTTATTTTGGAGAAAAATAATTTGAATAAAACTCAAATAACTCCAATATTGGAAAATAATTTCAATGGGACTTTGAATTTAATCCTTTGAAACTCCCAACTCCTATTTCATATATTTTGAAGAAGTCATTTTATCTTCTCTCGTGAAAATCATTGAGTTGCATAAAGTTTCGGAATTGGAAATATTTTCAAATGATATTCAAATATTTTCAACACCCCTTGTCATTTAAATAAATGGAAGAAGTCATGTCATCTTCTCTCGAGGGTTTTGTGATGAAAAGAATTTGAATTCATGGGGATCATAAAAGCAAAATGAAAGTTTGGGAAAGTCCTTTTATTCCCTCTCATTTAACTTTCAAAAGATTTCGAATTCCACTCACTTTCAGTCAATCAATCAAACAATCAACCCAATCTATCTGTTTATTATAACATTCCAAAATTTAGAATTTTGGGATGTTACAAACCTACCACCCTTAAAATGAATCTCGTCCTCGAGATTCGGAGAGGCTAGCAAGAAATAGGTTAGGGTTTGGGGGTCTCCTCAAAATCCATCGATCATCTCAGGGGTCTGGGGTGCTACCACCCTTAGAAACATTGCTACGGTTCCACCAAAACTCATATACTCCATCCATTATTCTTGACAGTGTCGGTCTTCTCAGATCTTCAGTATAATTCCTTCTCTAGGCTCTTCCGGTGGTGGCATAACCTTTTCCTCAATTCTTCTGTCTTTCATCTCGGTAAGGTTATTCCGAGACTGGGTCTTCTTAGCTGACGGGTCAGGCGCCAATACTAAACAACTATTGACATCTCATGGTGGTCAACGATTTATGGTTTCTCCTGCAGGAAATGGGTCTGGGTTGATCCTCACCGTATAACCTACGATTAGCAAGAGCTGCCTTGTACAAGGGAAACATTCTTATACCATTCTAAGGTTTAAACAAGGTTTAAATCGTCGTCACTCTACTATAGGCAAGTCCCTCAGATTTACCATCCCGTATATCAAAGCGAATAATAAGAGTAAGTCGGTATGGTGACCAATCCATCCCGCACCCAAATCATTACCTTGTACATGGTTTAGCGAATCTCGCATTCTAACACTCGGTCATCCTCACAAGCATTGCAGAATTTCTCTTGTCGACGAACCAAGTTCGGATAAATCCATGGATTCTGCAAGCCAAACAAACATCTATCGTTCCTTCCCAACCCTCAGGTTTTGCGTAACTCCTATAAGATCGTCTGTCGATAAAATCGTAACCTCTTCCAGGGTTATTCCTTCAGCAAGAATGTGCTTGCTTCTTGGCAGGTCCTGGGGCCTGTGGGGTATGGCCCATCTCATCACTTGCAAACCTTGAATTCATCATCAGGGCAACTGATCCTTATTCCAAATCCAGCTTCCTAGCATTCTTAAATCCATCCAATTTTATTGTCCTTCTTCCTTCTATTCGCACCAAACTAGGACATGTTTACTCAGACTCATCATGGAATTTCCATTGGTACATATTTCCAACATCATACCTCCTTTATATCCAATAGTAATTTATCTCTTCATCCTCGGGGATATCCCACATACCGAGATAAAACTTATACTTATGAAGTCCATACTCCACTTCGTGGGACATCATTATCCTTTCCAGGGTCAAACGTCCTTATTGGCCATCTCTGCATGGCACTTCTTCAACTGGGAAACATGAAACACATCATGAATTCTTGACAGTCCTTCGGGTGACTCCAACTTGTTGGCCACTTCTCCCATACGTTCCAAAACTCGGTATGGTCCTACAAATCTCGGGGCTAACTTTCCCTTAACTCCAAATAGTTTAACTCCTCGCAGAGGGAACACACGAAGACATGCTCCGTCTCCAATTTTATAGACTACTTCCTTTACATCCAATAATACTCCATACCCTCATATTCTTGGGGTATCCAACATATCGAGATAAAACTCATACTTACTTTGTTCGAAATCCACTTCGTGGAATATCATTACCTTTTTCCAAGGGTCAAGTTTCCTCACAGGGTACTACACCCTTAAAATGCACAATCTTCCATAGACCATATTTCTCATATCCTCGAAAATGGTCAAAATCTTCCTTCATAGAGTAACAACTCATAAAATCCAAATCAATACCAATGATGCTAACTTTATTTATTCTCAAATTATTACAATCTCCTTCATTCCATTACATGCCTCAATCCGACACCTCACTAATAAAAGAAATGTCCACACTACTACTACTATACTTCTCGTTGCACTCAACTATTTGTCTCAAGTCTCCGTCTCCTTGGGGCATTCTCTGGCAAAGTGCCCTGCTTCATCACAACGGAAACATATTACTTCTGACATATCTCGAGGTTTCCTTGTGATTATATAGCCTCCTGGGGTCCTCATCTTCCCTTTTCGGCAATCATTGTGGTAGTGTCCTGAATTTTTGCACCTGAAACATGTGATATGACTCAGGTCTCTCTTTGTAGAAATTGGGTTGTTCCTGGGATCCAATCTATTTCTCTTCCTGGACTTTTCCGTTCCAATCAGGGATTCTATTTCCTGTGGGTCATACTCTACTTCCTCTGTCGAGAATTCTACTAAATCCCCATTCAGACAATTTTGGGAGATGTGTCCTTCTTCTCCACATGAATAGCATGACTTGGTGCAGGGTTTAATTGGTTCTTCTTTGGGTGTGTCCTCCACCTCTTCCTTCATCACAGATTCCTCTAAACTTTCCATGTGGGCTCTTTTCATTGCTTCGTTCTTCTGCTGGATAGTCCTTTGTACCATGGGGTAGATGTGACACTGAGCAGGGTAGTGGGTAGTCCCTTCACACAAGAAACAAGTGATCTGCCGAGTTGGGCATTCTTCAGCTGGGTGACTTCCTTCACAATTAGGGCATTCATCCTTGTGTTCCTTATGGTTGTGTCCTATTTCTCCACAAGGCTTGTATGCACAAGGTTTCTTCATATCCTTTCCATAAGGCTTCAATTTCTGGGACACAAGACGAGATCTTTGTAGAGTCCACTTAAATTCCTTACAAGGGGTTACTTCTTGCCATCCATTGGTGGTTTGGTACATCCTCCACCAAGTAGCAGCACCTCTTTCAATATATTGAAGAGCATGCCGGGTCATATCCTTTCCGACTATAGGGTTATTCTTCATGTGATCCTCCATGTTCTGAATCCATCGGTCCGTCTCCAACTGACTCATCGGTCCGGAAAACACAAGCTCATCTCCATTCATCCTCTGTTGGGTCCATGGGTTTGGGATGAGATAAGAGAGGTCGAGAGGGATGCACACAATGCAAACAAAAGTTTTGAAAAGACAGATTTTTATCGTGGCTATCGGAAAAACAACAAACAAATGACAGCTCACAATCGTCGCATCTAACGTAGGCATATAACAGGGGTTTGGTCTTCTAAAGGTCAATAAGTCTTCAACGTCGCCAAACTCTTCAAGTCTTGGTCATGTCTCCAATGGCTTCTTCCAATCATGCTTGTCCTTCTTAAGTTCTTTTGCCAGATCATCTCTGTTGACTCAAAGTCTCTCGTGACATCCTTGAATATTCTGGGGTTGCATCCCAAACTTCTGGGTTTCATCAACCTCGACATGGTCCACGATCTTATTGTCCTTCAGTTCCTGACGAGTCTCCGTTATGTCGAGGTATTGCTTTCCCTGCTTGGCTACTTTCAGTTTCTGGGTTCTGAGTTCTTCACGAAACACTTCTTTGTCAAATACAGCTTCCTGCAGGTCCATCCTAAACTTCTTGATGTAATACTCCAGATCCTGGTGATACACCGGTCTAAAGTTAAAACTTCATCTTGCTGATAGGTGATCCATCAGCTTTCTACCATCCAATCCTTCCATGCATATGCATACTTAACTCAACACGGTGACAATATCATAAACGGGCGATAACCTCATGGGTATCCGTGTTTCTGCTCTTGTCATTACCATGAGCTATCATTCCATAGTTGATATCTCCTGCCTTAGGGTTTCCTTGACAAAACTTTGAGTTTCTAACTCTCCATGTTTCAGTCTTTCTCTGATACACCTTGGTCTCGGGTATTGACGGCTTCCATAGCTGCCAAGTTCCATTAGGGTAGCCTTCCTATACCAATCGGGAAATTCTTCAGAGCCTTCAAATTCTCCCAGTCTTCGGACTCTTCAACCGTTGTAGTTTCCATCATAATGCACGGTAAAATCCTCTTCATTCCGAATGGTCTTAGTTGTCCGATATCTTGTACCTCTTGGAGTGGTCTCATCAGTCGAATCTTCGTGTGGTCAAAAGGAAAAAGGGTATGGTCTCACTAAAAGGAAATATTTGAATAAGACTCGGAAAAGAAGAGAGGTAAAAGATCTTTTTGAAAAGGAAAGTTGTAGAGAAAAAAAAATTTCCTATGGGCTTGCCAGTTTCTAGGGTCACGTCCTACAGTCAACATGTGCTCTGATACCATCTTGTAGCGACCCGACCCAAATGGATCAAGTCTCTGTGCTTAAGTGTCATCCCTGGATCGGTATGCTGACACACACAGTACTCGAGGATTTATAACAGAGGTAAATCACATGTATAAAATAACGTAAATACTATTACCTCAATCCAAATAGCGGAAGTAACAAGGTTGTGGATTCCCATCAAAACCAACGGCAAAGTTAAGTGTAGAAAATCTTAACCCTAACGTATCACTTACTCGTCGTAAGAATCCTGCAACATGAAACGTTGCAGCCCGAAAACGGGTCAGCACATGGAATATGCTGGCAAATTCACACCATAGAGAAATGATGAACAAAGGCTATCACTACATGCATATATGGCTGGTGGAAAAGCTCTATGGTTATAATGTTTTTGCGAAAAGCCAATTTTTCCCTACTTCAAAGGAATAAATTTTATTTAACTATCATGGTGGTTGCGAAACATTGAGATGGTTGACAGCATCTCAATCCCAATTAAGTATCATCATTAACCCAACAATATTAATTAAAGTAACATGATGAGATCAACGGGATAATCCAAGAACTAGATACTCAAGATGTCCATAACCGGGGACACGGCTAACCATGATTAGTTTATACACTCTGCAGAGGTTTGTGCACGTTTCCCCACAAGACTCGATCTCCTCCGTTGGATTACTCGCACTACATGGTGTTTGAGTAACGGATGACCGAGACACAGTCTTTCAGAAGCGTTAGGACCTTACGATGGGTAGACCGGTACACCTACATCCCCTACATCTGCTAGTCTACCACTGTAAGAGTTCACACAACTTAATCAACTATGCTAGAGCCCATAATAGCTTGTGGCTGCACACGGAAGTTTCTAGCATGAAAAATCTCATGATCCCTTTGAACCTGGGTGGCGGTCCAAAAAAAACAGGCAATCCTGGAATACCCAGGTACCTCAATCCACCCAGATGTGAGTTTTAAGTTGCCACCTTAAGTAAACCATTAATTAACAATCTCACATCTGTTATGAATTTCACTCAAACCCAATCCACGTCTACGAGCATAGCATGGCAATAATAAAAGCAACGTAGAAGTAACTCCCAAGGGTTTGATAGAAAACAGGTAATAGGTACTACCTCAACTACTTCCCAATACCCACAATTCATTAGATCCTAATCATGCAATGTGTGAGGAAAACAGATCTAATGCAATAAAAACTGGGTATGAACGGGGTATGATCAAAGTGTTACTTGCCTGCAATGTTGATGAAGATGATTCGCACTCAAAACTCTTGATAGATCTACTCATCACACTCCGGTCAATCTATCGTAAGCAAGCAATGGTAACCACACATAAGCAATCACTCAAAAGATCAGAAAGAACGAGGAAAACAACTCGAAAAACTTCAAAACCAAGCAAATAACTCTTGCAACATAAAACAATTTCTAACAGTACCAAAATTATGTGAATTTGGCCTTATCAGGAATTTTAGGTCAAGAGCTTCGATTTGCAAAAAGAATCAACTCAAACGGAGCTACGGAACTCAAGTTATGATCAAAAGAAGTTCAAATACAAATCTGGTTGAAATCAAATTTTAAAACTTTCAAAAACATGTTTAAGTTGTTTAACTGGATAGAGGAGATCACAACAAAGAAGTGGGCGTTGGTTTCGTTGGATTTGGACAAACGGGTGAAAAGTAGTGATCGATTGAAAATCAGGGACTAATCTGTAAATAAAATAACTACAACTAAGTCCCTGGCGTAAATAAACAGAAAAACGAAAAGACTAATTAACGAACGCTCGTTTATAAGACCTAAACAGCGGACGTTCGTTGTTTAAATAAAACCCTAAAAAAACAGACCTAGTCTAGTTTTTGTTTTTTTTAGAAAACCGAACAAAAGAAAAACCGAGAAAACCGGGCGGCGGTTTACCGGTTCGCGGCGGTTCGGGCGGATCGGCCGGCGGGTCGGGTCCGGCGAGGTCGGGGCAGTGCCGTGCTCCGGCGACGGCGTTCGGCGACGGCGGCGCGCGGGCAAGGCGAGGGCGGCGAGCTCCGGCGCGGCGGCTCGGGCGCGGGGCATGGCACGGGCGGCGGCGCAGGCGAGCGGTGGTGGCGCGGGCGGCGGAGCTTCGGCGGATCTCGCCGGCGGCGGCGAGATGCGGGAGGCGCGGCGGCGCGAGCAGAGGGGGAGAGAGAGGGGGCCCGGGGCCTCGGGTCTTATAGGAGAGGGGAGGCGTGGGGGAGGGGGCAGGAAGAGGCCGGAGGCGGCACGACCGTCGAGGTCGGCGGGGCATCGTGCACGAGCGGGACTGCGGCGCAAGCTCGGGGACGAGCGGCGTGGGCCGGCTGGGCCGTGGCCTGGCGAACTGGGCCGGCCCGGTCCGGTCGGTCCAGAGGAAATTTTTTTTAACAGCGCAAGGAAAATAAAAAAAACCTTAAATAAAAAAAAGTATAAGCATATAATATACCAAAATTTTCAGAAAAAGATTTTCTACAACATGAACATTTTTACAACGCCAAATAAAATTCACACAAATTTTAATAAATCAAACAGTGCTACTGCCTTAATAAAATCCAATAAAATCATTTTAAAAATACCAAAATGATTTCAAATTTATTTCTCTCAAATTTTCTGATGTAGGGAATCATGTTACCCTATTTTCTGCATATTTTTATTTTGGAGAAAAATAATTTGAATAAAACTCAAATAAGTCCAATATTGGAAAATAATTTCAATGGGACTTTGAATTTAATCCTTTGAAACTCCCAACTCCTATTTCATATATTTTGAAGAAGTCATTTTATCTTCTCTCGTGAAAATCATTGAGTTGCATAAAGTTTCGGAATTGGAAATATTTTCAAATGATATTCAAATATTTTCAACACCCCTTGTCATTTAAATAAATGGAAGAAGTCATGTCATCTTCTCTCGAGGGTTTTGTGATGAAAAGAATTTGAATTCATGGGGATCATAAAAGCAAAATGAAAGTTTGGGAAAGTCCTTTTATTCCCTCTCATTTAACTTTCAAAAGATTTCGAATTCCACTCACTTTCAGTCAATCAATCAAACAATCAACCCAATCTATCTGTTTATTATAACATTCCAAAATTTAGAATTTTGGGATGTTACACACTCTCTCATGCTCTCCAGATCTAAGCAACACATAGCGGCCACACTCTCTCTCAGCTCACGGCTGGTCACAAATCCGGCAGGACAACCTCGACCGGGGCAGGGGTATAGGTGCATCGTTCACGCTGTCGTCAGCGGCGAGGGAGGAGACCAACTGCTGCCCGCGCGTCCTGATCGGTGGCCGTGCCGTTCTCTCCAACCCCTTCTTCCTCCCTGCGGTATTGTGGCCAAGATGAGGCCTCCTGACGCCGTCTTTGCCACATGCCGACGACCCTCAGGTATATATTCCTTCGAAACCTGCCTTGCTCTACTGCCCCAGCTCCCTTTGTGTGGATCCTCTTCTACTTCCGTTTGCTGTTCCAAAGCCACCTAGACTTCTACTATTATTAGAAGTAAAGCTAGTTCATACAGTCGACTCAAAGCGTTGGTTCAAACAGGGAAGAAAGTGGGAAAGCTGTAGCATGAATCTAGGACTTGATTCTAAGAGGAAACGGGGGAAAGTAGTAATATCTGTCACTGTTTAAATAACCATCTTTCGTATTTGCGCAAACAGGGATGTCTGTCTCCGTATCGTTTCTATCCGCGCAATCAAAAGCACACACCTCAGTTTTAGTACAACTGCGCAAAATGAGATAGCTATCCCTCGTTGCCGTCGTCTAACCTCCCGTCTTCAAGGTATCCCTACATTGGTACTAGTAACTAAGGTAGAATGACCAACGCAATCTATAAGAAGCTAATTCGTACGTTTTACTTCCTGATTGCAGTGTAGGGACGAGCGAAAACAACTGCATCCTAGTTCGGAATGCACTTTCTACCAGTTCATCCATGGACCGAGGACTAGCTGGCACGGCTGCACGGTGGTTTTTTGGACAGGTGCGCGGACAAGAGGCATTGTGGTCTGCTTATTTCTGCAAATAGCGGTGCTTAAATTTAGTGGAATGCACAAGCATTTCAGCTGGTCAGTACACTGCATGGTTCAGTTCAGCATTCCAGCTGACACCACAATTATAATTGGTTATTCCGGAATGAGAGAACCTAACCCTGAATGGTGGCAACAAGAAAAAACCAGAGTGAACTCTAGGAAATTTAAGCCTGTTGGGAGGCCCTTTGCTCAGAGAAGCCTTGCTTGTTTTTTCCTGATTTGTAAACCTTCTCACAACTTTGTCTTTTGCTGTGAACTAGTATATGTTTGTTATGTTCCATGAATCATTGAGATGTATAAAATTGCTTAACTTATGCTTTTCAAGTTTTTTTATGAAGACGAGTTTAATGTGAGTGTTCCACATGAGCGCTGGACTAGCGTGTGAACGTTTGGAATTTATTACATTGTGGCCTCAATTAACTGCATGAACCACTTTAACAAGATACATAGTTGATTATATGTCAGACAACAGATTGTTGATTGTTAGCTGGTCGATAGCCTAGTGTTGAAGCGAGCTGAGCCAATGTGTCGTGTTTTGCACAACTGCTTACAAGTGGGGTAGCACCAAGAGTGTTTAGAAGTACTTATGTATACGTCGGCGCACGGTTCTCGAACGAGTGCTCTAGTTCATCAAAACACACACTGCTCGTATGATAAACCATGACAACTTATGTCTTACCATGCCATATTCATGACAAAACTAGTGAGGATGCATCTGTTTCAGCAACAATTACGATGGTTCTCACATGATTCACGGGCACACAAAAGTAGCAGCAGTTTCCATAGACGGATTCAAACAGTGTACTAGCCCAGAGGGGTCGATAACAGGCAAGGTTCGGATAATTAGACACAATCCAAACTACTATTAAACACTAGCTGGGGCAACTATTTCATGCCTTGATCTAATTTGGGCTGGACACAAGACGGACCTTGCCATGAACATCATCGAGGACGTCCCGCAGCAGCTCAATCCTGTGAACCTTCATGAACACAACCTTGTGGCCTTGCCACTGATAAACTTGTTTCTGGAGGCATGCCACGTCATCTTCCTGCGTAAGCTTGACAAGAACAGTATGCCTCACAAACGAAGGACTAGCTTTGAACTTCTTGTGCTTCAGTACACCCAGGACAACACGCCTGACAACAGTGAGGCTGGAATACAACTCTTCATTGGTATAACCGCAAATGGCTTCCAGGATCCAACAGCCTAAGAACTCTATTTTCCCAGTGCGTATATTCAAGTCGTCCGCCTCATAGCGAGTGACATGTACAACCACACAATCCTTGTCTGCATTAGGGCTCTAATTGAAACAGAAACAAATTCTGAATTACTTTTCAGTATAAGAAACACAAGTTATTTAAACCACTATTTATAGCATGGCATCGAAGCTAATAAAATTTTGCATTATTAATCACCACATACTTCCTTTTCTAAAAAAAATCTCCACATACTTAGATGAAAAACCACAATCAAGATCAGCAAAGAAGGAAATCACCTTGGGCAGCTCAGCGGGGGGGGGGGGGGGGGCACATCCTCGAAGGGGGGAAACTGCTCCTGAAGTGCCACGGGGGCTGTAACCTCAAACGGGGCGTTGACCATCTCAGTAGTGGCCATGAGCGTATCTGGGGTCAGCTCGGTGGTTGCCTCCATCTTCTTGGAGCTCTCTGTCTCGTGGGGATCAGCTCCCGCGTCTGCTCCAATATCAGCAGGTCTTTGTCTGGTTCTCCTTGGTCCATCATGAAACTGACGAATACTATGAGACCACTGAAAGGAAAACACAATCGCAATGATAATGAAACAAAAAAGAGAGTGAGGATCGGTTACTGGTTTGCAAAAGTTCTTTTTTTTCTCTGAACGAAAATATACCAACATCACGGATCCGCTTATCTTCCCTCCGTTCGGAGAGAAGAACAGTGGCAGATGCGAGTGTTGCCTTTCTTGAAGACGGTGAGGGAGAAGGATAGTCCGAGGGAGAAGGGGATTCAGCGAAGAGTGAAATGATGGTTGCTTCGTCCGTCAAGCTTAGACTGCGGGGAGGTGGTGTTTTGTGATACGACGGCTCGTTACTGCCGCGCTATGACCGGGGTGACTCTCCGCCTGCATACTGCCTTCTAATTTGGTGGATGGCATTTGGGCCCGCGCGCTGCATGGCCCGCATGTCGGTGAACAAAAGTATAACGGCATTCAGTAGAGGGGACACGTTTCAATGACCTAGGAGGAGCCAGAAGCGGTAGAGTGTCTCCACTGTACTAGTAGCAATTGTTTTTCCGGGTAGCTGTAGAGTGTCTCCACTGTACTAGTAGTAATTGTTCCTCTGGGCCCAAGACAAAACAGCCCATCCACACTAGTAAATAGTAAAATCAATTCAAAAGCCCATCCACACTGGGTGCTCTTCTTCCTCCTCGCTCCCACCCACCTCACGTCAGCTCGCTCCACTCGTACCCCCAAATTCCTCACCTCACTTCGACCAAAAACCCCAGCTCCCCTTCTTCCTCACTCCTACAGAAAACCCCCAGCTCCCCTTCTTCTTCGCTCGCACTACAACTAGGCTCGTCATTCGTTACTCTGCTCAAATCCGTGAGCGCGACGCGACGCCCTCGAGGAAAATGGAGTCGGCTGACCCCAGCTCCAAGAAGATGAGGCTCCCGCCAGCGGCGACGCCTGTTGTAGATCCCGCACCCGGCAGCGCGGGGAGAAGCAGCGACCCCACCCCCACCGGATCCCAGGAACCCGTAGAATCTCAGGTGGACCGCATCAGCGATCTCCCGGACGCCGTCCTTGGGGAGATCATCTCGCTTCTCCCCACCAAGGATTGCTGCGGCACCCAAGTCCTCTCAATTCGGTGGCGCCCTCTATGGCGCGCCGTGCCCCTTAATCTCGACTGTCGTCAGCTATCTCTCTTCAATGATTTTGAAATCCCTAGAGCCATCATCTCCTCCCACCAAGGCTCCATTCAAAGCCTCTGCATCCCCTTCATGCTACCTGAGCAAGCATACCATGCCCTGCACGGTGGACGCCTGGCTGAAATCCCCTGAATTCACAGAACTACAGCTGCTTGAGTTTTACTATTCCCCTGGAAATCACATACCACATACCGAACGCCATGAACTTGTGCCCTCAGCACCGATGTCCATCTCGCAGTTTTTGTCCTCTCTCTACAACGCCACCTTTGCGCTGTGCTACCTACCAGACAATCTGGTACTAAGCCTTGGACTCCCATTTCTCAAGAAACTTTCACTTGTGCGGGTTCGTATATCGGAGGCCTCATTGCACAGCATCATCCACTCCAGTTGCCCTGCGCTAGATTTCTTGGTGCTTGTTTTCACAGTTAGAATCGGTTGTCTCCAAATAAAGTCGCCTAACCTTGTAAGAATTGGAATTTCTTTTGACAGAAGGCAGCTCATCATCCAAGATGCCCCTTCACTTCAAAGGTTGATCCTTGATTCTAGTTATTCACCGTTGCAAATAACCGTCCTCTTTGCGCCTAAACTGGAGACCTTGGGTGTAATACATGATCCCTGTGCTCATTTCAATATGGTGTTTGGCTCCGCAGTTCTTCAGGTACTTTATATTATCATCTACACTTGTAACCATAAGTTGCATTTTAAATTTCTGCGCATAATTTATATATCATCTTGGAGTACACATTTTGTACTAATATTATGTTCTATGCTCAATGAAGAGTTTCTCCATGGATGGCCTATCAATGGTGCTGGACTCTGTCAAGATCTTATATATCCAAAGGCATAGTTTTGATCTGAACAAGATTATTGGCTTGCTGCAATGCTTTCCATGTCTGGAGAAGTTGTATATAAAGGTAATAATTTCATGCACATTGGAAGCCCGCATATAGTGTACTAGAATTAACCGTTCAGCTGTTGCTCTTTCGACACTCTTCTTTTAGACCTTAACTGTTTTCAATCTTCATGTCTATTTAGGCAACAGGACGGGGTAAGAAAGTTATAACCAATCGGTGGATTCGTAAGCATCGGTATTTTCTCACTTCTTATGAGATTCTATTGATGACAATAACGCTAGAGCGATATGTAGCCAACCGTGCAAACACAAGATTTGTCACATTCTTCCTGCTGAATGCGAGGTTACTATTGTCCATCAGGCTTAATAGATGTTGTTGCTCTTTTCAATCTGGTTTTTTTTGTAAACCTAATGAACAATTAACCCTCGTGCTTTTGTACAGTTTGTAAGCTGGAGTTAGATGTTCCTGCCCTTTTCAACTCGGCTGTGACTGTCATATTTTCTTTGAAACAAGGCAAATGACTTGCCGTTCATTTAATTTAGAGTGAAATATTGTAACAAATCCCAACCAAGGGGAATAACATCACTCTCGCCGGCTGCTTGAGCTCACTGTGCATTATAGAAGCCAAGTGATTAGCCCCCACCAGCACCCACAAACTTATTTTGAACTAGCACATCAAATGGGCTGTAAATTTTCATAGGAAAGGTTGCATGACCGTGACAGATTTGGATTCTGACATTTGGGACACGTGAGGAAATAGCCTATCCAAGGTGGTGTCGACTTACTAGCCAGTCAACAAATGATTCTGCCTACCAGCCGTTGGATTGACATCCAACATCTCTCGTGTATCTTCTATCTCTTGTCTTCTTCTTCTTCCTCCAGACGCCCAAACCAAACCACCCCGTCGGCTCCGCCTGCTCCCGCCTCCAATGGCTGGCTGCGCCTCCGCCGCCCTACCATACGTACCCTCCAACGTTGGCCAGTCCCTCCCTCTATTCCCCCACACGTCCTATTATTCTCCGGCGACGTCAGCCCCAACACGCACCCGCGCCCGAACCAGTCAACCCTCGTACTCCCCTCCGCCTGCGACTGGACCGGCGCATCTTCAACGGCTCCTATTCGTTCCGTCCGCGGCCTCGCCGTCGTCCTTCGCCTTGCGGCCTTGGTTCGCTCGCCGTGCGCGGTGCGCCGCCCTCTTGCGTTGTCAACGTCGTCAACAACCGACAGGAACAAGGAGATGACTGTACGTGGAGAGGATGACAGTAGGGACCCACCAGCGTCATGGCAGTACGCAAGCAAGTGCCTCTATAGTACAAGCCCAAAAATATGGTTCCTCCTAATGGTTGGACATCTGGGGCTCACGCCATTGTCAACGTAGTCAATAAACGAGAGAATTACACTACGAGCGGCTGACACCAGGGACCCAGCAAGTCGCACAGTTTTTTTTGAGGAACAAGCAGTTGTTATTTATACTAGTTTTAGCGACAGATCAGGGTAACAAAGGGGCTGTGCAGGGGCTATGGCCCGTCTAGCCAGGGTTTTATTTATGTTTACCACATCATGAGCCCAGTTGTGTTTTTTTCTTGCTGAAAATGGCTAGCCCCGTTCTATTTTTTTTAAGAAATACCCAAACAAGGCCTACTTGCTTTATCGGCCCTGCTGGGCTGCAAATCTTTCAAGACGAGGAGAGTTTCATTCGGTTTGCCCAGAAATGGGTTGTACATTTTTAAAACACATCAAACCGGGAATTAGTTTCAAGTTTTATTCATTACAAGATATTAAATTCCATTGATTTTTATGCGTGGACAATTATTTGGATTTTATATTTATATAAATTATTTTTCAAAATAGTTTGAATGTGAATCGATATTTCTGGATTAAAAACAGTTGACCGCACCTAAATATGAAAAATTTTGTATACTTTTTAACCGTGGCCACAATATGGGGTGTAATGCTAACAAAAAGAAGATGGGCTCCAAAAAATCTTAAGCAAATGGGCTGTACATTATTAGAAATAATGGCAGATGGGTTGTATGATGTTTTCCACAGATTTGAGGCTGACTTGTGCGCCTACTACAAGTTGACGCGTATGCTTTCATAAAAAAAAGGTTGACGCACACGCAACGCCCTGTCAACTTAGTCAACACACGAGAGCAGTGACTGTTGGATGTCCATCCAACGGCTGTCGTGCATCTTCAATCTCTGCTCTTCATGCTCCAGCCGCTCAAACAAGCGCCGGCGGGACTGCCTGCTCCCTCCTCCCGCGGCCAGCTATGCTGCCTCACGGCCCCACCGTACTCCCATCGCTGGCCTAGCCATCCCTCTACTCACCCACACATGCTGTTATTCTTCGGCGACGGCAGACGAACCAGTAAACCCTTGTACTCCGCCGCGTGGGAAACAACTTCCGAGTATTCCCTCGCTCCGTGTCGTTCCCTTCCTAGGCCTCACCGTCATCCACCGCCCTGGTGCTCTCGGCGCGGCCTGGTCAACGTGGTCAATGAACGACATCCATCAGAAGTGGACTGTACGTGGAGAGGCTCACAGCTGGGTCCACGGCCGCACGCAAGGAAATGCCTCCTTATTATGCGCAAAATAATGATTCCTCCACCTGACAGCTAGGACCCACAGGAAGGGCCTCTGTATTTCGCGAAAAAACGTTCCCCCCGCTGATAGGTCGGACCCACCAGCTATATCTTCGCACGCAAGGAAATGCCTCCTTATTACGCCCAAAAAATGAATACCCCCCTGCTAGCTGGGACCCACCATATTGTTGGGCTTACTTGTGGGCCTACTAAGTTGACGGGGACAGAGGGCTTTGTCAACTTAGTCAATACTCCAGTGACTGTATGATGTCCATCCAACGGCCATAGTGCTTCTTCAACCTCTGGTCTTCTTGCTCCAGCCGCCCAAAGCAACGCCAGTTGTGCCGCCTGCTCCTGCCTCCCGTGGCCGGCTGTGCTACCGCGGAGGCCTCACCGCCCTCATACTACTCCCACCACTGGCCAGGCCATCCCTCCCCTCACCCACACCCCCTGTTATTCTGCGGCGACGGCACCCTCACACCGCAGCCGAACCAGTGAACGCTCGTACTCCTCTCCGCGTGCGCATCCACTGCCGCGTCTTGCCCGGCTCCGCGTCGTCCCCTTGCTAGGCCTTGCCGTCGTCCACCGCCGTGGTGCTCTCGGCACGGCGTGGTCAATGTGGTTAACGACTGACTTCCATCGGAAGAGTACTGTACGTGGAGAGGCTGACAGCTGGGTCCACGACAGCCGCAAGGAAGTGCCTCCTTATTATGCGGAAAATAATTATTCCTCCACCTGACAGCGGGGACCCACCGGACGGGCCACCAGTATTTTGCGAAAAAAATCGTTTCCCCTGACTGCTGGGACCCACCGAACGGGCCACCATATTTCACGAAAAAACGTTCCCCCCGCTGTCAGCTCGGACCCACCAGAAGTGCCTCCTTATTACGCACAAAAAAATGAATACTCCCCCGGCTAGCTGGGACCCACCTTGGTGGGAGGCTGACTTGTGGGCCTACTAAGTTGACGGGGACGAAGGGCTTTGTCAACTTAGTCAATATGAACGATTCTAGCTCCAGTGACCGTACGATGTCCATCCAACGGCCGTAGTGCTTCTTCAACCTCTGGTCTTCTTGCTCCAGCCGCCCAAAGAAGCGCCGGTCGTGCCGCATGCTCCTGCCTCCCGTGGCCGACTATGCTGCCACAGAGGCCTCACCGCCCCTACTATTCCCACCGCTGGCCAGGCCGTGCGGCGACGGCAGCCTCACACCGCAGCCGAACCAGTGAACCCTCGTACTCCTCTCCGCGCGGGCTTCCACTGCCGCGTCTTACCCGGCTCCGCGTAGTCCCCTTCCTAGGCCTCGCCGTCGTCCACCGCCGTGGTGCTCTCCGCGTGGCGTGGTCAACATGGTCAAGGAACCACTTCCATCGGAAGAGTACTGTACGTGGAGAGGCTGACAGCTGGGTCCACAGCCACAACCCAGTTTTTTTGTGATTTGCCAAGTAAGTGGCTTTGTCAGGCCTGTTGGGCTGCAAATCTTTCAAGACGAGGAGAGCTTTCATTCGGTTGGCCGAGAAAATGGCCCATCAGTAATGAGAAATGGGCCATACATTTTTAAAACACATCAAACCGGCAATTAGTTTCAAATATCTTTTTTTTCATTTCAAGATTTTAAATTACATTAATTTTTACGCGTGGAGAATTTGTTGGATTTTATATTGATATACATTTATTTTTAAAATCAGTTTGAATGTGAGTCAAAATTTCGGGATTAAAAACAGTTCGGACCGCACCGAAATATGCAAAATTTCGTATAATGTTTTAACCGTGGCCACAATATGGGTTGTAATGCTAACAAAAAGAATATGGGCTCCAAAAAAACCTTAAGAATTAGCAAATGGGCTGTAAATTATTAGAAATAATGGCAGATGGGATGTATGCTGTTTTCCACAGATTTGAGGCTTTCCTAAAAAAAAGGTTGACGCACAAGCACTGACTGTTGGATGTCCATCCAACGGCCGTCGTGCTTCTTCAATCTCTGTTCTTCCTGCTCCAGCCGCTCAAACAAGCGCCGGCGGGACTGGCTGCTCCCTCCTCCCCGCGGCCGGCTGTGCTGGCGCGCAGGCTTCACCGCCCCACCTTACTCCCATCGCTGGCCTAGCCATCCCTCTACTCACCCACACCTGCTGTTATTCTCCGGCGATGGCAGACGAACCAGTAAACCCTCGTACAGTCGTACTCCCCTCCGCGTCGGAAACAACTGCCATGTCTTCCCTGCCTCCGTGTCGTCCCCTTCCTAGGCCTCGCCTTCGTCCACCGCTGTGGTGCTCTCGGCGCGACGTGGTCAATGTGGTCAACGACCGACTTCCATCGGAAGAGTACTGTGCATGGAGACGCTGACAGCTGGGTCCACGGCCGCAGCAAGGAAGTGCCGCCTTATTACGCGCAAAATAATTATTCCTCCACCTGACAGCGGGGACCCACCGGATCGGCCACCGTATTTCGTGAAAAAAACGTTTCCCCCCTGACTGCTGGGACCCACCAACTACACCTTCGCACGCAAGGAACTGCGTTCGGGTAAAAAAAACAAAACGATTCGCCCCCCTGACTGCTGGGACCCACCAGCTACATCTTCGCACGCAAGGAAGTGCCTGACTGTCGGGACCCACCTGTTCAAAGCGTACGTAGCGTTGTCATTCTGGTCGCGAACGTGTATGTACATATATACTGGTGGATGTAGGGGCGCGCACGTGTCGTAGTAGAGGCGCGCACGTAGCATGTACACGTACGTACAGTGGCCAGGGTGCAAGAGAGAAAATACAGCCACGTATGTGTAAATACGGGCGGGGTTTAGAACGCCTACTCGTGCATACGTACGGCGAGGGCTCGTTGACATGGCTGGGTCAGAACGGAGAAACAGCGTCGTCATCGTGTTCATGGGGAGGCAAGGGAATGCGTCATGTTCATGGGGAGGCAACGGAATGCGTCGTGTTCATCGGGAGGCAACGGAATGCGTGGGAGCCAACCGGCTGGGTCGGAACGGAATGCGTGGTCGTGTTCGTCGGGAGGGCTTGGACGGAACAGGCGATGGAAACGAGGCCTGGCGTACCGCAGAACGGAGGAAACGGCCTTGTGTTCGACCAGCCACGTTCGAAACGGGATCCTTGTCATCGGGAGGGGTCTGGCGTACCGCAAAACGGACGAAACGGACCTCCTACGGTCGAAACGGGGGTCCTGTTGATCGGGACGGGTGTGCCGTACCGCAAAACGGACGAAACGGACCTCCTACGGTCGAAACGGGGGTCCTGTTGATTGGGAGGGGTGTGGCGTACCGCAAAACGGACGAAACGAACCTCCTACGGTCGAAATGGGGGTCCTGTTCATCGGGAGGGGTGTGGCGTACCGCAAAACGGGACTCCACGGGATACTGTTCATCTCCACCGTCGACCTCCTCCAGCCTCCACAGGCTACCGTCGACCTCCTCCAGCCTCCACGGGCTCCTGTTCATCCAGCCTCCACCGCGCGCTACTCCACCGGCTACTGTTCAACCAACCCTCCACGGGCACCCCTCCACCGTCTACTGTTCATCCAGCCCTCCACCACACCACGGGGTCCTGTTCATCCAGAGGCAACGCCACCGCTCACTGTTCATCCAAACCCCCCTGCAACACCCACTGTTCATCCCAGAGGCATCATTGATCGGCTTCAGTTAGCAGCAGTAGCGAAGGAAGCACTCGATCGGGTTCAGTTAACAGCCATCGATCGATCGCTCGGGTTCAGTAACGCGTAGCCTGCAGTGTAATCGCTCGGGTTTAGTTAGAGCCCAACGCCTCGCTCGGGTTCAGTTAGAGCCAACGCCTCGCACACACACGCGTACGTGTATGAGAGAAACGCGCATCGCTCGGCCCCTGACCTCCCACCGTAACTGGGAACTCCCCGAAATTTCCTCCCCCTCGCTTCTACCACGGTTTTTTCCATCATGGACCGCCCAAAGAATGTCATGCAGCTGCGTCTCCGGCCCGCCCAGGACGAAAAGCCCATTTTCTGTCATGATTTTTTGTCATAGAAGTAGGAGCGCACCACATCTATGATGATACCGGGTTTTGTCACAATTATCGTCATAGAAGTGTCATATGTATGACAGAAAAAAATTTCGTTCGGCCCAAAATCTCATGGATGTGTCTTTTTTTGTAGTGTATACTAGCAAGATGCCCGTGCATTGCACGGAACATCAAGATCTTGTGGGAGAAAAGGATGACCGAAGGAAGGCCTTATCTACAAATGTGGAGAGGAGTGCGTGTAAATTGTCATAGTTTCCTTCCTATCCGTTAGATATAGATCGGACGACCCATATTGCAGGATGGCAGGCACACCATCATCACCAACTCTGCTTTTTTATAGGCCGTCCGATTTATATATGATGGATAGGAAGAAAACTGTGGCAATTTTGCAAAAAGAAACCTACATCCCTCTCCACATTTTCAAATAAGGCCTTCCCTCGCTCATCCTTTTCTCTCATAAGATAAACTACTCATACAAATGCATCTTGATGTTCTATGCAACGCATGAGGATGTTTCCTTGGGGGTCTCTCCAGCGCGGCGTGGCCATAGTTGCAAGTGGACGCCCCTTGAGATGCCGACGTTGAGGGGCACTCGGATTTTGTGCGATGAGCAGGTAAGATGAGTTTGATCACGTAGTAAATGCATTCTAAAGACTACTTCCGTGTCCATTTCCTAATTCTCCCCCTGCCCACTGTTTCACAGCTTAGGCTCGGTGCGAGTGGAGATTGGCTTGCATATGTACGGGAGGGTACCAACATCAATTTGCACAACATTTACAACGGTGACACCGTTCCCGTAGAACCTTTGTCCAACATTGGGATCAGCCATGCAACGGGCCACTGCCTGAATTGGTACGATGGAACCACGGTGAGATTGAAGAAGATAGCACGAACCTTGCACATGGCGGTCAAAGGTGGACGGTGCTGTCTGCGACCGATTTGTTGCCGTACGAGTACGAAGACGATGTGCTCCTTTCTAATCGCATCTTTGCGGTGAATAACCAGGGGACTTGTTTCGTATGGGACACATCCAACGACATACTCCCTCTCTCCTAGTTTATTTGTTTTGAATTTTTTTCATTTTATAAGTTTCAAATTCAAATTTAGAGCTCCCCATCACATGTTGAGATTACAATGTCCATTAAATCATTGCATGCATGTATAGTAAAGAAACAAATCTTGAGTTAGCCACGAGTTCGTGCAGCGGTAGCACCACAAGGCTTGGCGCAGGAGTTACATTTACCTCTCCGGGCCCTCGGGTCTAAGCTTCAGCGCCTTACGACACCTGCCTTTGAATCAAAAACATGTGGACCCGATTGGTGGCTGGTCCACATGTAATGCTCCCGAAGGCAGAGGGGCAGTGGGGCCGAGAGGGGTGAGCCGCAGGTCGGGGGACGTGTGGTGTCATGGGTTCGAGCAGCGTCATGGGAATCGCGTGTAGCTATGGTAGAAACTTGATGCTCGCCGCATTTCAGTTGGCCCACATGGCATGCACACAAAGGCAGAGGGGCGGTGCGGTCGCGAGGGGTGAGGTGCACGTCGGGGGACGTGGTGTCGTGGGTTGGAGCGGCGTCGTGGGAATCGCGAGTGGCAGTGGATGAAACGTGAAGGTCGCCGTAGTTGAACTTCCATGGACAAGCTGTCATGTCTATAGACACATGCAATGCATATCGATCACTGGAAGGAGTAGTAGAGAAAGCTAGGCGGATAAATAGTTCCTTATAGTCAAGCGGACCCATGCTACTACTTGTTGCAAAGACATGCACACCCTCGAAATAGTCCATCTATATCAATACACATAGAGAGGGAATATTTTTTTACAAGAGAGGAAATAGTTCATCCATCCATAATGCCCTGCTGCTGGTGCAGCATCTTCTTCTTCTTGTTCTTGTTCTCATTTTCTGTGTGTCGGGGGTTGGGTGCGACATATGCCAATGGATGGCTTATCATGGTGGGAGCGAGTAGAACGTCCCCGGTGCCTGGAAGCGGGATGAGGCGTAGACACGAACGCCGGCGCACTTTACCCAGGTTCGGGGCTCTCCTAGGAGATAACACCCCTAGTCCTACTCTGTGGGGTCTCCGCGTGATCACTAAGGCACTAGTGGGTACAATGGTGCTCCTCGAGCTGTATGCTAGAGGTGGAAGAAGGCAGGGCTTGCCCTCTCCTCTGTCTATATGTGAGTCTAGGTCTAACAGGTTCGGAACCCTTTGCATGGGTGCCCTGGGGGTTTATATAGGCCTACCCCTAGGGGTACAATGGTAATCTGGCCGGGTGTAGGACCCGGCTATCAGTGTCTCTGGTCGCCGGCTTCTCCGCCGGCTGCTGGGGCCTGCCGCCTGGTAGGCCCCGCCAACTGGTTTGGTACGGAGCCGTCAGGCCGCCACCGCCGCTTGCGGGTCTGGTCGGCGGCTGATTACTGTAGCTGCAATGCTAATGACGCATGCTTGGTCAGGGGAGCGTGGCTACAGTCCTGCCGCCTTGTGGGAGATCACTGTAGCCACACCGTGTCTCATCTGGTTAATGGTGCACAGACCCCGAGGGAGGAGCGGGCCGCCTGCTAGAGGCCGGCCTCCCTCGGGTCCGGCTGGTCGGGCTTCCGCCGTCTTCCGGGCTCTTGCTTCCTGGTAGGTCCTGCCGCCTGCAGGCCGTACCGACATGCCGTCGTGGGAGCAGGGCTCCGCCTGACAGGAGTGACGCCAAGGGTGGAGTGGCAACAGTGCCGCATCGCGCGGAGATCTCCGCCTGTATGGGGCACTGTGGCCGCGCCCTACCCTGGATATGGGGGAGATGGGCTACACTGTAGCCACATCCTGTCTTGTCTTCTTAATGGGGGCGCAGACTTTGAGGGCGTCGTGCACCGCCTGCTAGGAGCCGGCCTCTCTGGAGGCCGCCTGCTAGGAGTCGGCTCGTCTTGGTGCCGTCTTTTGGAGCTTGGCCGTCTTCTGGCAGCCGGCCTCTTGAGTCAGCCGGCCACCAGAAGGCGGTGCTTCATTCTGGATGTTTGTGGGGCGCAGCCGGCCCAATGTCTTGAAAGGCTCAGGGCCTCGGGTTAGGCTACCCGTGGCCCATTACTCCGACAGTAGTCCCCGAATCTGGTGAGGCGTCGCGGCTGATAAGTCGGGAAGCCTCAGCAGTTTCCTTCTCCGAGTGCTCTTGCTGAGTGCTTGTCCGTCTCCTGGTGCGCCGCCTGTTGGGAGTCGGACGCGACCAGGCGGCCTCGGGTGATGATTTCGAAATGCCAAGGCGGGAACCAGGTGCGTGCTTGCTAAGCTTCCAGGCCCATCGCCCGCTGCGAGTACGCCACGCGGCGTCAGCCGGCCGGGCCATCCTGCCAGCCCACGCGCGTGACGGGACGCGACAGCAGGCTGGGCCCGCCACTACCGGGCCTTGGCGCACGGGAGGATCCGCTGCGGCCGAGGCGAACAGTCGCGATTCCGGGGGGAGTTACTGCGCAGTAACTTGCGAAATAAACGCGGGGTCGTGGGGTCGTGGGCGCATTTAATCCCACGATCCCACGCCCCGCACCCTCGGCTTTGTAGACCGAGGGCTATAAATAGGGGGAGGAGGGGGAGCGGCGGAGCACGCGTGCCCTCCTCTCCCTTCGCCATTTCCACCTTCTTCCTCCTCTTTCTGCTGCCGCACCTCCGTGCTCCGTCGAGGCGCCGCCACAGCTTGGCGCCATCAGGCTCTTTTCTCTCCAAGCTTCCCGCTCGATCCCGCTCTGTTCTTCATGGCGCGCGAGAGGGGAGGGGACTGGGATGGCTCGCACATCATCGACGACCATCTCACCTTCCTCCGCGCCACATGGCGGTTGCCCGGCGAGGGTTTCGTCAAGGTCCGTGTGCCGCCGAAGGAGGAGATCTCGCCGGTGCCGCAAGGAGGCGAGCGGGTCGTCTTTCGCTCGCACTTCCTCCATGGCTTGGGCCTGCCGGCGAGCGGATTCTTCCGCTCCTTCATGGAATTCTACCATCTTCAGCCGCACCACCTGACGCCCAACACCGTGACGCTGCTGTCCGCCTTCGTCACGGCGTGCGAGGGCTACCTCGGCATCCTCCTCACCATCGAGTTGTGGGGAGCCTTCTTCTACACCAAACTGGGCATCTCCGCCAAGGAGAAGGCGGCCCAGCGTGGTGCCTTCGTCGTGGTGCACCGGCCGTCGCCGAAGAACGTCTTCCCCGCCATTGAGCTGTCACAGTCGGTGAAACTGTGGCAGGAATCATACTTCTACATGGAGAACGTCGACTCGGCAATCGACTTCATCAACTTGCTGCCCTACGAAACCGGCCCTCCGGCTGAGCCTCGGGCCAACTGGGGCTACAAGCCGAAGCCCATATCGGCCGCCGCAACCGCTATCAACCGGCTCCGTGTGCTGACGGAGGCGGGGGGCCTCGTGGCATCCGACTTGCTGGTCGCCTTTGTCGAGCGCCAGGTTCTCCCGGTCCAAGGCCGGCCTCATCTGATCTGTCGGATGAGCAGGCACCGCGACCCGAGCCGGATGTGCACAAAGGACATGCCGATTGCTGAGGTGGCCCGGATGGTGAATGAGATCGCCGACCTCAAGCTGTCGGTGGGGTCATGGTGGTTTGGCAAGCGGCCATACTCCCGCGCCGACCCGCCGCCTGCGGTAAGTTCTTCAACTCTTTCTTTTTAGTACTTGTCTGTGTCTTGATCTTGGTCTTGAACTGTTGGTCTTTTGAACGTAGATCTATATGTCTCCGGCGACGGCTGCCGTCATAGGGCCGGGTGGAGACTACCAGCCGGACCGGGAGGTGAGAGATTTGGACGACCCCGACTTGGGGGCGGCCGCCCTGGAGGACGACGCCATAGGCGGCGGTGACGGAGCAGGCGGCTTCAGAGAAGGAGGCGGCATGGAGAGGGAAGGCGGCGATGTCGTCATGCCGGACGTGGTCGTGCCCCCGCCACCGCCATCTGAAGTGGCGCGAGACAAGCAGCCGGCTGCCCCGCCGGCGCCACCAGCCGGCAACGAGGTGGTGACGGGCCCGACTCCTGAGGTCCACACACCCACGCACCGTTGTCCTGCAAAGGCGACGTCAGCGCCACGATCGCTGGAAGCCGGCGCCGCGATCTCGTCAATCCTAGACGCCAAAGCGACCAGCGCTGCGCCCGCCGACTGGGTACGTGGAGGCGGGACGAGAGCCTTAAACCAGGTGATTCTTGACATCCAGGCCAAACTCCGAGTTGAGGTTGACGCTCTCAAGCAGTGCAACAAGGCGTTCTTGGATTCGCAAGCAGCCATCCGGGTATATTTATAACTTCTTCATCTTTGATTCTTGTACTTCTCTGTGGGGGTGCGCCAGCGCACCCACTTGGTGTAGCCCCTGAGTTTCGGGCCGGCTACTGAGCAGGTGGCTCGGAACTTTAATTGGCAAGCTCCAAGCACTAATGTTGTCTGATATCTTTACTGCAGGATTATCATAATCTTCCCACGGCCACCCTCAAGTCCAACGTCCGAGAGATAGACCAGCGGACCGCCGACTTGTCCGAAAGCCAGAGTAAGTCTTCTTTTTCTTTCTCTATGGGGGCGCGCTGGCACACCCGCGGGCTGTAGTCCCCGAGATTCGGGGCGACTGCTGAGCAGTCGGGCCGGATATCTCCGGCAACTTCATTTCTTCTTTGCTGATCGTTGATAGCTTCTTTCTCTGCAGGGGCGCGACAGCGCACCCGCGGGCTGTAGTCCCTGAGATTCGGGCCGACTGCTGAGCAGTCGGGCCGGATCTCCCCGGCAACTGCACTTATTTCTTGTTGATTGTTGACGTCTTTTTCTTCCTCTACTTTTGCAGAGGCCAACACCGCCCTGCAGCAGCAGCTGGGTGAAGCCAACACCGCGTTGCGTGCCAAGGAGGCAGAGTGCAGCAAGCTGGCCCAGGAGCGCGACCGGCTGGCCACTCAACTAGCGGAGCAGGCGGAGCTTCTCCAGAAGGCCCAGAAGGAGGCGGAGGTGAAAGAGTCCAATCTCCTCGCTGAGTTCGAGACCGAACGCTCCGCCTGGGCCGACAAGGAGGCTTGCTGACTGCCGGCTTCGGCAGGATTGAAGATATGGTTGACGGTAAGCTTTCTTTTTTTCTTTCTTTGAGCTGCCGGCTGCTGACCAGGACGGCTTCTAGCTTCTTTGCTTTCTGCCCGAGAAGACTTTTCCCTGGCCACTCTGGCGCCGCCAACCAGGCCATTGATACTTATCGTGAGGAGTGGAGGGCGGAAGGTGCTCAGATCGCCGCCAACGCCCCCCCGGACCCTTAGTGAACAACTCCTCAGCATCCAGGCCCGCCTTCGACCGGCTCATCGGATGGTGCGTCGTCTTTAGCGTGTTGGGGCCCAGGCAATCTTCGCCCTATGGCCAGACATGCCAGCTCCGCTCACTCCCAGTCGGACTACCGACTGGCTGGAGGTGGCGGCCGGCCGTTTGGAGGCTTGGAAGGGTTCCTCGGCCTGGGCCGGAGCACGCCGGGCCTTGGAGTTCGTCAAGGAGTGGTACCTTGAGCTAAATCTAGCCCATTTGACCATGTTTCGGCAGGAGGCCCACGAAGAGGTGGTGGCGGTGGAGCTTGACCTTGTCAAACGGGCGGCGGCGATCGCCGAGTACACCCACACAAGCATCTTCATCCCTGAGCTGGCTGAGAATGGTGCCTAGGCGCCACCGGAGTGGTTTAGGCTGAACCCGGAGGTCAGCGAGGACTCAGCCGAGGTGATCGACTCCAGTGACGAGGGAGAAGGCGGGGAGGACGAGGAAAGCGGAGAAGATGCACCAGAGGTCGGAGCGAACGGCCAGCCTTAGCTTGACCGTGCCTCGAACAACGAGCTGCGCTCAAGCGCACCGACTGCTGTTGGAGGCGACCAAACGTAGACTGACCAGCCGTGCACTCAACCAACCGGCACCACCGACTCCGCCACCCAGCCGGACCCCTCTACTGCTCCCTAGGCCGTCGTCTTTTGTTTTTCCTGCTTATCAGTCTCGACAAACTTTGTTAAATTTGCACAATTCCACCCGCAGGGTGTATTTCAAACTCTGTTGAATGCTGGCGAACGGGCCTTTTGACAAAATATTTTTGTCGAGTTCTGTCTCTTCTTGCTTTCTTCCCCTTGGCTTTTTCCTTTGCCGCCCTCCCTTGGCTGCCGTCTTGCCAACCAAACAGCCACTCTGCGGACTGTGGCTGGGTTAAGTACTTCGCTGCTTTTGGGAGGGCAAGTACTTAGCCGACTAGAGCGCTAGCAATTTGAGTAGAAGCCGGCCGGCCGGCTGCTGAGCAGCTGGTCGGTGAGGCAGGAAGCCGGCTTGAGCTATGTTCGTGCTTTGGGGTCCTCAGCCATTTTTCATGTGGACACCCTTTCTGCCTTTGACTCCTGCCCACCGGACAGTCGCTCTGCGAGCTGCGGCTTCTGCCAGGAGAAGGTTTAGGTGCCAACACACTACTTGTCCGACTGCTGGAAGCACCACATAGCACAAGGCGGCGAGCCCCCGGGCCGACTTGTCGAACCCGGTGCCAGGCGGAATAATGTAATAACACATTTGTAGGCATAATACTTATCATATAGATAAAAGAGGGTAGTCCCCGAGCTCTTCTCGGGGGACCCGGAGTCTTCGTACTTAATACAAAAGATAGCATGGTACATACTGCATCAACTGTAAAATCTTCGAAGGAGATTTGCATTCCATGGCCGCTCTGTCTCCTTGCCGGAGTCATCTCGTTTGCCTACTTTGGGCTTCTGAGCGTCGATCAGGTAGTAGGAGTCGTTGCCCGGAACTTTGCTGAGGATGAAGGGGCCTTCCCAAGGTGCCGAGAGCTTGTGCTGGCCGCCTGTTCGCTGGATCAGCCGGAGCACAAGGTCTCCCTCTTGGAAGGATCTTGGCTTGACCTTCCAGTTGTAGTATCAGCGTAGACTCTGCTGGTAGATGGTGGACCGGCTGATTGCCAATAGCCGGCCCTCTTCCAGTAGATCGACGCCGTCTTCTTCGGTGTACATGGTGACTCGAGGGGAGTCGAATTCTATGTCCGTCGGGATGACAGCTTCGGCACCGTAGACGAGGAAGAAAGGCGTGAAGCCGGTTGACTTGTTCCGAGTTGTGCGCAAGCTCCAGAGGACGGCCGGCAGCTCATCGAGCCAACAGCCGGCCGAACGCTCTAGAGGCTTGACCAGTCGGGGCTTGATGCCCGACAAAATGAGGCCGTTTGCTCGCTCCACTTGGCCGTTTGACTGCGGATGGGCAACGGACGATAAGTCCAGTCGGATGCCCTGCGTCGCGCAGAAACGGGCCAGGGCGCCCTTGGCAAAGTTTGTGCCGTTGTCGGTGATGATGGTGTGAGGTATGCCATGCCGAATGGTGATGTCCGCGATGGAAGTCACAACAGTCGGACCATTCAACTTATTGATTGGCTTTGCTTCTATCCACTTGGTGAATTTGTCCATGTCCACAGCGACAAGCAAATGAGTCATGCCGCCGCGTGCTGTCTTGAATGGCCCCACCAAGTCCAGCCCCCAGACGGCAAAGGGCCAGGCAATGGGGATGGTCTTGAGTGCAGAAGCCGGCAAATGTGGCTTGGAGCTGAACTTCTGGCACCCTTTACACTTCTGGACCAAGTCTTTGGCATCTTCTAGAGCAGTCGGCCAGAAAATACCATGGCGGAAAGCTTTGGCAACAAGTGATCTTGAAGCCGCGTGGTGACCACACTCGCCTTGGTGGATATCTTTGAGGATTGCTTGGCCTTTCTCCGGCTCCACGCAGCGCTGGTACACACCAGTGACACTGCGCCTCACGAGTTCTCTGTTGACAATGGTGTATGCTGCTGCCCGACGTTGCACTTGTCGGGCTGAGATCTCATCAGTCGGTAGCTCTTTGTTCACCAGAAAGTTGAGGATGGGCTGTGCCCATGAAGGTGCTGCTATTTCTTTGACTGGCAGAACTGCGATTTGCACGAGGGCGGTTAGCCTGGGAGGCAGCAGGTTGGAGTCGGCTGCCGCTTGCTGAGTCGATGAAGTCCCCGGGCCGGCTGCTGCAGTCCCCGGGCCGGGTTCTGAAGTCCCCGGGCCGGGTGCGACTGCTGCAATCCCCGAGCCGCCTGCTAAAGTCCCCGTGCCGGCTGCTGGGGTCCTCAAGTCGGATCCGACTGCTTCAGGAGGAGCCGGCACGAAGATGGAGTTTGATTTTGGCGACGGCTTGAGGAGGTGCTGCAGGGCGACGCCGGCTGGTATTGCTTGTCGAGTAGAACCAAGCCGTGCCAGAGCATTTGCTTGCTCATTGTCATTTCTTGGCACATGGAGGAACTCGCACCCTTCAAAGTATCCACTGAGTTGCTGTACGAGGAAGTGGTACCTTGCCATATTTGCATCCTTGGCATCGCAGTCGCCCGACGACTGCTGGACCACCAAGTCGGAATCACCATAGCACAGGATCCGGCGAATGCCGAGTTCCTTGGCAAGCCGGAGCCCGTGTATGAGTGCTTCGTATTCAGCTACATTATTGGAGGCGGCGAAGTGAATTTGCAGCACATATCTTAGCTTGTCGCCTTTGGGAGAGGTGAGGACGATGCCGGCTCCCAAACCGGTGCGCATCTTGGAACCATCAAAGTGCATCCGCCAATGGGTGGAGTCCGGCGCTGGCGGTAGGTACTAGGTCTCCGCCCAGTCGACGAGGAAGTCGGCCAGCGCTTGTGACTTGATGGCGGTGCGAGGCTGGTAGTAGTTGGTGTAGGGGGCCAAATCTATGGCCCATTTGGCCACTCGGCCCGAAGCATCTCGGCTTCCAATGATCTCGGCAAGTGGAGCAGTGCAGACCATAGTGATTGGGTGCTCTTGAAAGTATGGCTTCAGCTTCTTGGCGGCAAAATGCACGCCGTAGCACATCTTCCGATAGTGGGGATAGTTCTGCTTGGAGGCGGACAACACTTGACTCAGGTAATAAACCGGCCTCTGGACTGGTAGTGCCTTGCCTTCTTCCTTGCGCTCCACAACTATGACTGTGCTGACCACCCGACTGGTGGAGGCGATGTAAAGAAGTGATAACCCACAAGTATAGGGGATCGCAACAGTTTTCGAGGGTAGAGTATTCAACCCAAATTTATTGATTCGACACAAGGGGAGCCAAAGAATATTCTCAAGTATTAGCAGTTGAGTTGTCAATTCAACCACACCTGGATAACTTAATATCTGCAGCAAAGTATTTAGTAGCAAAGTAATATGGAAGTAACGATAACAATAGCAAAAGTAATATTTTTGGGTTTTGTAGTGATTGTAACAGTAGCAACGGAAAAGTAAATAAGCGAAGAACAATATGTGCAAAGCTCGTAGGCATTGGATCAGTGATGGAGAATTATGCCGGATGCGGTTCATCATGTAACAGTCATAACATAGGGTGACACAGAACTAGCTCCAATTCATCAATGTAATGTAGGCATGTATTCCAAATATAGTCATACGTGCTTATGGAAAAGAACTTGCATGACATCTTTTGTCCTACCCTCCCGTGGCAGCGGGGTCCTAGCGGAAACTAAGGGATATTAAGGCCTCCTTTTAATAGAGTACCGGACCAAAGCATTAACACATAGTGAATACATGAACTCCTCAAACTATGGTCATCACCGGGAGTGGTCCCGATTATTGTCACTTCGCGGTTGCCGGATCATAACACATAGTAGGTGACTATAGACTTGCAAGATAGGATCAAGAACTCACATATATTCATGAAAACATAATAGGTTCAGATCTGAAATCATGGCACTCGGGCCCTAGTGACAATCATTAAGCATAGCAAAGTCATAGCAACATCAATCTCAGAACATAGTGGATACTAGGGATCAAACCCTAACAAAACTAACTCGATTACAGGATCAATCTCATCCAACCTGTCGTGGTTTTGTCACGGCAGATGTCCTAGAGAAAGGACTTAGTCGTGGAGCCATCGCTATGGGTTAACTTAAAGGGGTTAAAGCGGACAAGGGACGCAAGAGAGTTTTATACTAGTTAGGCCCCTTACGATGAAGGTAAAAGCCTACGTCTAATTGTGATGGAATTGCTGGGGTTTCGATGACCAGGGAGCGAATACGCCTTGCCTGAGTCTCGAGTTGTCGTCTGTTCTCCTTGAACCGCCGCCGAGTCATCCCCTTATATACATGGGTTGACGCCTGTCTGTTTATAGAATCCCGAGGCCGGCTCACAATCGTGTCCGGCTCGGTCTCTGCTACTTCTATCATACAACACAAGTTTACATAACAATGCCGGTTTATGTCTACAGGCCTTAAACCGGCTTTGGGCCCTGGGCCTCCATAAAGCGTCACCGTCTGTCTTCATGGACTTCAGATACAGATGAACTACTTATGGGGTTAACCCGGCCTCTCCTGGCCGGTGTACGCCCAGTGGTAATATCCCCAACATTAGGCCCCAGATTGATTTGAACTGGTTCATGTCAATCCTCAATACTTAAGAAATTTTCTTCTTCAACATCTTCACATGATCTTGTAAACCGCCATGACATCATCTTCTAGGATCATGGTAAACCACCGTGACATCACCTGTTATTTAAAACTGTGTATAATCCACCTTCATTAATGAGCCTCCGACAATCGAGGCGACAGCGCCGCCTCATATCCAAAATTTAGGCTCCTCGATTTTCACGCCTGACACTTATCTTTCTACCCTTATAAATAGGTCCAGGGGGTCTTTCCATTTTTTTCCCTCATGCCTCTTCACGTCATCGTCTTCCTCGCGCCGACCGCCCCTCGAGCTCTGCTGCTACCGCCGTCCTTCGTCTCTGCTTCGACAAAGGCCGCTGCATCAGCCTGATAGTATTAGAGAAAAGCGGTGATCCTCCGCTACTTCCTCCTGCACCAGTAAGCCCCTCTTCTTCTCGCCCTAGATCCGCCGTTAGGGTTCGATGTTCTTCATAGCTTGAAGTTGTTCCTCCTTCGGTAGCACCAATGGCCAGTTAGATCTGACTATTTTCAGTGCCTTTCGTAGTAGAATCCTTTCGTCTTGTTAAGGCACCTACTTGATATCCAACACATCTGAACTTACTGAACTTTTTGAGCGCTTGAAATTAGGTCAGGATATATTTTGTTTTTCCAACGCGTGGTAGATCTGAAACTACCATGGCAAGATGTGAAACTTGTTTCTTCCTTCATTTATACACTTTTAACACCAGATTGGGCGGTTTAACCTCATATACAAAATGATGACCCAATAGATACCATTAGTCCCTTGTTGAACCGCCAATGCATTCATCATTGTACTGTTTCCATTGTCAGACTCTGGTTTACGAACAACCAACTCTGGTTTAACAATATGCTTACATCCTTATACCGTTGTATAGTTGTCCACTATAAATCTTAAACCGGCAATAATCATGTTTCAGATTTCCATTGCCATGGCCAAGCAAGTCTATGAATGCAATTGGGCTCCCTCTCGAGTAACCGAAGAGAAGTTAAACAATCTTGTTAAAACGGGCGCTTTAGCCAAAAAAGATGTCATCCACTGGAGGGTCCCTGGCCCGGAAAGTCCTCCTACACCTAAGGGCGGACTGGTAGTCGTGTTTGCTGATCATCTCGGATGAGGTTTTAGCCCTCCCGGTTCAAAAAATTTCCGAGATGTACTAGCCAATTTTCAGCTGCGCCCACAAGACATCGGTCCCAATTCCGTGACCAACATCTGCCACTTCTAAGTCTTTTGTGAGGTTTATCTGCAAGAGGAACCTACAGTCGAACTGTTTAGGGATTTCTTTCACTTAAACCGTCGCACAGAATTCTCGGATGGACCCAATACGGAACTGGGCAGAATGGCGGTTCAGAAAAGGAAGGAAGTCACCTTCCCTCATCCCAAACTCCACAGTCACCCCAAAGAGTGGAACCAGACTTGGTTTTATTGCATGGATACATCTCCACCTGATGAAAACCCCCTGCCGGGTTACCGCCCTGAACGCCTTAGCAACACACATCCTTTTCCTCAGAGGTTGACGGCAAAAGAAAGGGCCAACTATGCTCCCCAATTATCAAAGCTTAGAGCCTTCATGGCGAACGGTTTGACAGGAGGTGATCTTGCTCGTTGCTGGATAAGCTGGCGTATTCTGACCTTAAGCCGGCGCTCCGGTTTGATGTGTGAGTATATGGGGAGTGTGAAGGATGCTCAGCGGCACATTGACATTCAGCTTACAGATGCAGACGTCACTGAGGCTGTAAAGAAAATGCTGAACGAACCAGAGGCTGTCTGTGCCCAAACCGGACTACTCCCTTTCTGCGCTTTCAACAAACCGCCAGCTGTAAGAATCATATAATCTTTTTATCTGAAGTTCCTTTTGTCCAAATATTCTCTGAAAGTGTGATATTTTTCTGACAGGGTGATGATCCATTCTGGAACAAGAAACCACCACAAGACAAATCGGTCAAGCCGCAAGATAGACCGGTCAAGCCAGTTCGTCCAAAGACCAAGATTATCAAAGAAACCTGCAAAGAAAAGGACCACTGCATCCTCCGAGCTACCAGCTGATGACGATGTGGGTAATCCGGAATCAGAGGTAGAACTTGACTCTCTTGGTTCACTTTTCGTACATCTCATTGACAATGATTATTATCAGGACGACACTGAAGGCAGTCATGCTGATGACGTAGAGGTAACCATTCTTTCCTCCGATTCAGATCCTCTTACAACATCAAAAATCCATCAAGCAAACCGGAAGTAAAATTTTCTCACCCCCTTGCTTACTTGGACCCAAACTTTTTTTTTGAAGACGCAGCAGCACGAGGCTCGCCGCACAACCCGGCACAGCGGCCAGGTAGTTACCTCCGCCGGTTTACCGAACAGTCCGGTTCGGAAACGCCGATCAGAGGTCTCTCATCCCATTGATACTTCATGCCCCAAAACAGGTTGTTTCCGCCAGCCTCTTAACCCATCTGATTCAAATTATCAGGGTACTTCTCACTCATCTTCTGGCGAATCGTCGGCCACAAAACTTCCACCCCTCAAAACGGTTCTTGGGTGAGCTATACACTTGTTGTTATCCTTGATGTTGCTATTTTGATATACTGTACTGATCCTCATGTTTATTTTTCTCAGCGCCAAGCCCGTAGCCAGCAAGAAAGCTCGGTTGAATAAATTGGCTGATGAAGACGTGGCTGTTGAACCGGAGAAAACTCCGGATCCTGACGAGACCAACATTGATGCCATACTAAATGACCCACCGCCTCAAGATCATGACTTCATTGCTGAGCAGGGAGAAGTTGACACCACAAGCCATGCTGACCAGCCAACCAGCCCTGTCCGAACTGACAATAAGCCGGCAAGTCCAGTTAAAAATACTGACAAACCGCCAACCCCAGTAATGGCTGCTGATGCCAAAGATGATGACATTATGATTACTGGCACTGGCCATACTGCTCTAGGCAATCCTGTCGCTTTGTCAAAGCATACTGCCAAAGTTGAGCTCTCTGCAATTGGCAAAGGCAAATGGAACGCCGATTTGTCAAATTATGCCCATCTGAATGTTCAAGACCTTCACTCTGGCTTCCTGAACCATCTGTACACCAGCCATGACTATGAAGCCGGTTTGGTAAATATGATGAAGGAGCGATATGAGGTAACTTCATAAGTGTTTCTCTCTTATATTTAATTGCAGCTTATCAACTCCAGTAGCCCCCAAGTGACGGTTTAAGATACCAATTTAAACCGGGACTTAGTAACAATTTCCTATTTGCAACAATGCATCTTAACTTCACTGATGTAGCCCCCAAGGGCCGGTTTAACTTTATAAAGATGAACCGGGACTTTGTAGAAGAATTCCCATATCAGCATTTTAAGAGCAAATACACATTAGCCCCCAAGTGCCAAGCTTAATACTTGTATTGTGCTTGGGACTTGTAAATTTTTTTGATAAGGAGCAAATATGCATTAGCCCCCAAGTACTAAGGGCATAACTTGTTATGTGCTTGGTACTTCAAATATATAATGTCAACTCATAATATATCTGTCTCTTTATAGGCTGAACTGAGCAAGAAGGAAAGCCAAACCGCTGATCTGCAAGAGAACCTCAAGTCCCAACAAGCTGAAACTTCCAAAGCGAAGGAAGAATTGATCTGCGCTCTAGGCGCTATGGAGAAACTGAAAGAGGGCTTCAACAAAGAGCGGGTGGTTTGGGAGACTGAAAATTCCACTTTGATAAAAAGGGCTGAAAAAGCAGAAGCCGCTCTTAAACCGGTGGTTGATGAACTGACCAGCGTAAAGCGGCAGATTCATGCATGCCATGACTGCTGCTGTGTTTGGTAAAACATCTTTTCCTTAATACTTTCAACAAATCTCTACCATGTGTTGTCGGTTTACTGATGTGTACAATGGTGCAGGAACTCGCATTAGCCATCTAGGCTCTGATGTACAAAAGAAGTTGAAATCCGCCTACATGCTGATAGAGCAGTTATATACCGGTGCACAACGGATCATTTGTGCCGCTTCACAGAACAAGCCTCCCCCCACTTTTAATTAAGGAAACCTTATCAAGGTTGTTGATGCTGCCTGCCCAGGTAGAAGAGCTAAAGTGATCTGCTGCAAGGGTGGGTGCTTTGACCGCACTAACCCGGGCAAAAGCATGGGTACCTGACCTTGATCCGGTGGAAGTGGCTAAAGGCTATCCCAGCTTAAAAGAAGACGGATCAGAATTTGATCAGGAGGATCTCTGCGCCATAAACTGGGAAGTACGTCCACTGGCTTGTCAACTGGCTGAAGAAGCTGATCTTTCTTTTTACCAGGCGAGCTATGACACCAATAACAAACGAGTTGCTGCACCAACTCCTGAAGCGCAAAATCTGATCCCTCCAATCCATAAGCACACTTATGCCCCTGATATTGAACCGTCAACCCTTATAAGCGACGAAGCTATGTTCCAAGCTTTAACTGGGATCGACTGGACAACTGTTGACTTCCAGCCGCTGGGTAGAGACGAAGAAGATGAACCGGTGCAAGACGATCTGCAGCCGTCAGGTCAAGCTAATAAGCAATCATAATCCGGGGGCCGGTTTAGTCTTCTACATGCTGCAACACGTATTTGAGAAAACCATTATCCTTTTGGGCACTGAAACGCCTTGTAATAGGCTATTTAAAACACTTGGTCTGTTATGCCTTCGTGCATATTTATGTGCGACTGATGCTTGCTTAATCCGACATGCTTAAGATATGATGTTCATAATCCATTGCCATTTATTCAAGCTGTTCCTGCAGATAAGAAGCTTAAAGCGCCCTGGCGGTTTACCACCGGGCGGGTCATGACACCCAAATACATATATATGACCAAGGTTTATAACCAAGGTTGTAAAGATAACCAAATATGGAAATATATGATACCTGTGACCTTTAGGCATAATGTTGGCTGACCAACTTTGTAGTGAGGGTCATAACCCTAATCTGGAGTATAAGTAACTCCTGGTATATGATATTGGTTGACAATAAAATTGTTCCGGGTTATGATAAACACCGGTTTATTCTATACTGGTGACTTTGAGTCAAACCAGCCCGGGCTGATAGTCTCCGGATTATAACTTGATCATGTACTGACAACTTGTAGTTGACAGCCTAACCGGGTTGAAAAACACCGGTTTGAAAACATCACAAATCTTATCAAAAGAAAGAAAAACTTAGCAAAAGGCAAACAAAACCGTTGTAGTCGAGGCTTTTCACTGGCTGCCAGGCCCCAAATTCGAGGCTTTTCATGGGCTGCCAGGCCACTGAGTTAAACCATTTTTGCAAATCCTTTTAAGATGGTCCTCAATCCTTAACCAATCATCGTTTTAACTTGACAAGTTCAGGGTCTTCATTTTAGAGTAACTTGTCAAAGTTCGAAGGGTCATACCAGGTTTACCTGGGCGGAGTGACTTACTTAAATAGGCAGGTTAACCCGGGGTTTTAGGTGTATACACCAGGCTTCCAAGCCATGGCTTGATAGCCTGTTACAAGTGTAGATTCTTAGTTTATTTTGACAGCAAAGAATCCCCAAGCAACATTGTGAGCTGTGCTTAGTGGGTGCCTATGTTTGAGCTGTTGTTTTACAACACTCTCTTTGGCCCCGGATTGATGTGGCTTTGAGCCGATCAAGAGGTGTGACTGTGGTTCGGATACGACCAAGCCCCCAAGTGATGTTGTGGCATTGCGCCGATCAAGAGGTCTAGCTATGGTTCGGATACGAACAAGCCCCCAAGTGATGTTGTGGCATTGCGCCGATCAAGAGGTGTAGCTATGGTTCGGATACGACCAAGCCCCCAAGTGATGTTATGGCATTGCGCTGATCAAGAGGTGTAGCTATGGTTCGGATACGACCAAGCCCCCAAGTGATGTAACATAAAGCTTTAAGAATCTGAATCAAGGGGTAAACCGGACGCCGCTTTATAAACAGAAGCTCCATGTAACCACACCTGATGTAAGAAAATCAACAGATACCCCGCTTTAGCTGAGGTTTCGGTTTATTATATTGATCATAATATACACATTGTCATAATATGTACATAAGAAGAGCCTATGGCTCAAGTAAAATAAGGCTGAAGAAGAGCAATATTCCACGGCCGGTTGGTCTCCTCCTCCGATTTACGTGAGTCTTTGTGCTCTCGAACATCGATTAGATAGTATGACCCGTTGTGTAGATTCTTGCTGACCACAAAGGGTCCTTCCCAAGGGGGGGATAGCTTGTGCATGTCCGTCTGATCCTGGATGAGTCGAAGCACCAAATCGCCTTCTTGAAAGGTTCTGGTTCTAACCTGGCAGCTATGATAACGACGCAGAACTTGCTGATAAACCGCCGAACGGGCTGCCGCCATGTCACGCTCCTCATCTAACAGGTCAAGAGATTCCTGCCATGCCTTCTCGTTGTCAGCTTCAACATATGCCGCTACACGAGGTAAGTCATGACGGATGTCACTAGGAAGAACCGCTTCCGCTCCATAAACCATGAAGAACGGTGTGTATCCTGTCGATCTGTTGGGTGTGGTAGTGATGCTCCATAACACAGAAGGTAACTCCTCAACCCAACAACCCGGCGTCCGTTGCAAAGGAACCATAAGCCGGGGTTTGATGCCTCTCAAGATCTCTTGATTGGCCCTCTCCGCTTGACCATTGGACTGGGGGTGAGCCACGGATGACACGTCAAGCTGGATGTGCTCACGTTGATAGAACTCCTTCATGGCACCCTTTGACAGATTGGTACCATTGTCTGTTATAATGCTATGTGGAAAGCCAAACCGGAAGATCACCTTTTTGACGAATTGAACCGCCGTAGCTGCATCACACTTACTAACTGGCTCTGCCTCCACCCACTTCGTGAACTTATCAACCGCCACCAAAAGGTGGGTCTTCTTGTCCTTGGATCTCTTGAAAGGCCCAACCATATCCAGGCCCCAAGTTGCAAACGGCAAGGTGATTGGAATCATCCTCAATTCTTGAGCCAGTACATGAGCGCGCCTTGAGAATTTCTAAGAGCCATCACATCTTTTGACCAAGTCCTCGGCATCAGCATGAGCAGTTAACCAATAGAAACCATGACGAAACGCCTTGGCCACCAAAGATTTTGAACCGGCGTGGTGACCACAATCTCCTTCGATGATCTCACGCAAAATTTCACGGCCTTCCTCAGGAGACACACAGCGTTGAAACGCCCCTGTCACATTGCAATGATGTAACTCTCCATTGATAATAGTCATGGACTTGGACCGCCGGATTATCTGCCTGGCCAAAGATTCATCCTCTGGTAACTCGCCCCGGTTCATATACGCCCGATATGGAACCGTCCAATCCGGGATAACATGAAGAGCCGCCACCAACTGAGCCTCCGGCTCAGGAACAGCCAAATCCTCTTACCAGGGAGCTTGACGGACGGATTATGCAAAACATCCTGGAAGACATTAGGTGGAACCGGTTTATGTTGTGAACCCAGGCGGCTTAAAGCATCCGCCGCTTCACTCTTCCGCCGGTCCACATGATCCACCTGATAACCTTTAAAGTGACCTGCAACAATATCCACCTCACGACGATATGCTGCCATTAGTGGGTCCTTGGAATCTCATGTGCCGGACACTTGTTGAGCCACCAGATCCGAGTCACTGAAGCACTTAACTCGGCTTAGGTTCATCTCCTTAGCCATCCGAAGACCATGGAGTAAAGCCTCATATTCAGCTGCATTGTTAGTGCAAGGGAACATTAAACGGAGAACATAACAAAACATATCACCTCATGGGGAAGTTAATATGACTCCAGCCCCCGAGCCCTCCAATTGCTTGGACCCATCAAAATGAATAGTCCAATAAGTATGATCCGGCTTCTCCTCTGGCGCTTGTAACTCTGTCCAATCATTGATGAAATCCACAAGTGCCTGAGATTTGATCACCGTTCGGGGTATGTATTTCAACCCGTGAGGCCCGAGCTCTATAGCCCACTTAGCAATCCGGCTAGTTGCTTCCCTGTTCTGGATTATATCTCCCAACGGAGCAGAGCTGACCACCGTGATGGGATGACCTTGGAATACTGCTTAAGCTTCCGGCTTGCCATAAAAACCCCATACACCAATATTTGCCAATGCGGGTACCTATGCTTGGACTCAATAAGTACCTCACTAATATAGTAGACCGGCCGTTGAACCGGATATTCCTTTCCGGCCTCCTTGGCTCCACCACATTAGCCACACTAACAGCCCGGGCATTAGCTGCCACATATAGCAACAATGGCTCTTTGTTAACCGGAGCAGCGAGAACCAGCAGATTAGCCAGCTGCCGCTTTAAGTCCTCAAATGCTTCATTAGCGGCATCACTCCAGACGAAGTTATCCGTTTTCTTCAGCATCTGATACAAAGGGATGGCCTTCTCGCCAAGGCGACTGATAAACCGGCTCAACGCGTGTCACGACCGGATTTTCGAGATATTAATGTCCCAAAGAAACGGCCGTTGTGCTCACCAGCCCCAGGGTTACTGTTAGCTGATGAGGCACCAACTTGATACAAGAATTCCAAGCAAGGTACAATATATGTAGTACAAGACCATTGTGGCCTAGGAGTACAACACTTGGTTTCTAATGGTTGATGGCGGAAGCGGTTTGAGGTACATCTGCGTCTATGGGACTCCATTTCCCACAAGAACAGCTGACCAGGATAACTCCTATCTTCGCGAGGCTGCTATCACCTTTACAAGGGTTCCGGGGCTGTCATTGCAACGCTCTTCTCCACGCAAGAAATCTGGCCAAGACAATAGCCAGGGACAAGCCAGTGAGTACGTTTGAATGTACTCGCAAACATTAAGAACACGGGTATAATATATCAAACATGCTCCGAAATCCTTTGGTAAATGAAAACGTCTGTCACGATTAAACGAAAATCTGGGAATGCAAGTATGTAGGAGAATATAAACATGTATTACGGGAGAAAGGAAAAGAACGCGCTGATCGAGTGTCTGAAGCGACTCCTCAAAAAGGGTAAATAAATTTAACAATGCTGCAGTCGGGCGTCTGAGCGACACCACATAAAGGGCTTATAAAGGATAAATAAATAACAAGCATGCCGCAGTCGGGCGTCTGAGCGACACCACATAAAGGGCTTTAAAGGATAAATAAATAACAAGCATGCCACGGTCGGGCGTCTGAGCGACACCACATAAACGGCTATAAAGAATAATCACAGTGAATATCCAGGAGGTAGAACCGTCCCAAGGATACTCAATAATCCAAACAATGTAAAGGAGTTAGTCCATAATAATAATAAACAAAAATCCTCACATGTCATAGGTCATGAACAGAATTTAGTATAGCCGTTTCTCCATCTGAAGACCGTTACTAACATAATCATTATCAAAAGATCTAGTCTATCCGTTTTCCATCCGAATACCGTTACTATAATCCAGTTAACCGTGTCTCCATCCGAGAACCGTCAATAGACCCATCTCAGGCTGTTGTCCTTACACATGCACATGGCTATCCAAAAAGATGTGACCTCTGCAGAGGGTGTACTCTTTACCCACGAGTAACGGATTTATTTAGTCCATCGGGACTAATTCCGCCTACGGCCTTTTAATTGAAAACACGCCTGACCTGCACACACCAGCTTAACTTACCGGTGTCTGGAATCACCCACGACACCTGCCAAGCAAAACTCTAAGTGGGGAGGCTACAACCTCGACGTGGCATGGGATCAAATTTATATACGCGCGCTCTAAGGGGTGCCCCCCTCTCGGTCCCAACCGGAAACACCCATGCCCCCGGACCAGGTGGCATGCCTACCGGATGCACCCGGTATCTTCCACCATGGCCTCTCTGTACGGTGTGTGCCTTGGTATGGGGTTGACAACTTACTGAACCATACCCTGCCTATGACAGGGACAAGTGGTAGTACAAAACAAGTAGGGGGAAGTTACTGAACAAGACTCGACCGACGACCGATCCAGGGGTCCAAGTATTCACCAAAAGGTTTACATAACCAAAATATCCCAAGACAGACAGAGTCATCGCTCATCAAAACTCATCATGCCACACCGGACACACTCGTCCCGACGAGGAACTAGGGACAAGCTCGTGTCTACCCAAGACCACGACTTTCCCGACTTTCTTCCGGTATGTATGAGGAGCTCACGAGGATGATCACCATCACCAACATATCCATCAATAACAGCAAGGTATCTCCAGTATGTACTCATGCGTGTGACGTTATCGTTACATAGAAATAACGAATGTTCCAAGTCAAGTGGTGTTGCAACCGTATCAAAACACCACACAAAAATATTATGCCAGGGTTCAGAAATGCTTGCCTTCAAGAGTATGCAAAGGGTGCACTTTTTGAAAGTTTTCTTCACTCTCCATTTCCTATTTTGAAAAATATTCAAATAACAAATATTTCAAACACAGTACAAAAAGTTGTCTCAAATATTTTTGAAATAAATATGAAAATAAACTAGATGAAATTTGAGAGAGGTAGGAAGAGGAATCAACTCATTTGGAGTTTTATTTTAAAAGATATAGCTGGTCAAAGTCTGGTCAAAACTCTGTTTTCAATAAAAACCAGAAAAAAGAAAACGTTCGGGAGAGAATATGCTTTCGCAGCAGAGGAAACGTACTCAGGACTTCTGCGCCTTCACTTGACCAGAGTGGGCGGCGCGCGGATCACTGACAGTGGGTCCAGGGGGCCCACTGGTCAGGTTTGACCGTTCTTCCCCCTCCCTCCTCTTTTCTGCCCGACGGGAGCGGGACTCCGGCGATCGCCGGTGACGAACGACAGCTCCTTGAGGGCACCTGAGAGCAGGGATGGGCTCGCCAGACCGGGGCGGTCCTCTGGGTGGTCGCTGGGTCGGCGGTGGTGGGAGGAGTTGCCGGCGGCGAGCTCCGCGGCGGAGATAGCTACGGGAGGGAAGTGACTTTTGGGCTCCGGTGATCTCCGATCGAGGCTGAGGCGCTGGGCAGCTCCGCAAGAACGAGGGGAAGTTGTTGGTGGCGCTGGATAGGCGGGGGAGTGGCTGGTTGCGGCGAATGGCACCGGAGGGCAGCGGCGGCCGAACCGGACGGAGTTGGGGAAGATGGCCTCTCCGAGCCAATCCACTGCTTGGGGAGAAGTAGGGGGAAGGCATGAGGTCGCTTGAGCGCTCGGAGGGGCTCGGGACCTCCTTTTATAGGCGCTCGAGGCTAGACTGCGGCGGCTGAAGATAAGAACGCCGGCGACCGCGATGCTGTAGCTGCAGGGCGACGTGGCGGCGACGAGCGCGTGCTGACGGGCTTGGGGATAAGCTCGAGCTGTACATAGGGGCAGCTGGCGCGCTGGTGTGGTTTGGGCGGTGCCGACCATGGCAGAAGCTCGCTGGCAACGCCGGCGTGCCGCCAAGAGCTCTGCCAGCGGCGCTGTAGGGTGCCAGGGGTGGCGTGGAGAGTGGGCGAGGTAGTGCGTGGTTCAGCGGGTGAGCAGGGGCCAGGGACGGGACGCGACGAGGGCGGCAGTGCGGCGCGGCGGCTCAGTGCGCGCGCGTGCAAAACGTGCGCTCTAGGCGTGCCGAGAGCACGCACGGGACATGCTCGACGAAATGCCAGGGTAGTCTAGAGCGCGAGGGGGAGGCTGGCAATAAACAGGACTAGGGTAGGGATGGCTAGGAGTTTAGTGGACAAGGTTGCTGGGTCAGTGGAACAAGATCATAGTGCAAACTAGGAAAACATGCCAAAACTGACTGTGCACACCAAGTGTTCGACAGAATGCCATGTGCACTTAGGCAACTCTTGGAGTGGCCAAAATCTCCAGATCAGGGTCTCTCTAGTAGTAGGTGATGATGGAAAGATCATTGGGGCAAAACCAGAAACTTGTTAGTGCAAGTTTTGCAAAACCACAGTTTTGGACAGAAAGAAGGAGGTCTTGTTGTATGCACTTAAAATCCTCCAATGGGTCCATTCTTCTGGACTTAAGGGTTTTGCAGGGAGGGCTACCAGCAGGAAGAAAGCTCAAGGTCATTAGAGCAAAATAAAATAGGGTTGCAGTACAAATCACCAAACTGGACCAGAATGCAAAAGAGGTTGATCCACTCAATTTTTCCAAAGAACAACACTGGGTTTTTGCATGAAGATGAATTATGTGCATCTACTGACCTCTCCAAACTCTTGGAAGAATTTTTAAAGAAATATTTAAATAGGTTGTAGTGCAAAGGTGCCCACTGGACCAGATTTGAAAAGTTGATGTAGAGCTCAAAATCTCCAATAACCAACAGATATTTTTGCATAAAAGTGATGTGGAAACATCACATGACATCCCCAAATTTTGGTGAAATTTTTAAAAGCTTTTGTCAAATGGTTGCAGTGCAAAACAGGCTCCAAACTTATGAAAAATAACCTTAAAAGAATAAAGCTTATGAAAAACATTTATGGAAATAAATCCATTGATAAAGGATTGTTTTTATAGAGAGGGCATACAAGTCCAATAATGCTTTTGGAAAGTTTCCACTTGAGGTGAAAGCCCATAATATCAAAGGGTAAAACAAGACAAATGGAAAAGTTTTATTTCCTGTAAAAAATTTAATCAATAAAACAAGGTCAAAAATTTGGGTGTCACAACACTACCCCCCTTAAGAAAAAATCTCGTCCTCGAGATTTGTTAAAAGTTGTTTTGAACAAACATTGCTCTTATCAAAGAAATCATTCAACTGTGCAAAAACAAAGCGGCTACAGTGAGAGGGCAATAAGTGGTGTAAAACCACAGTGTGGTACACTGGCATTGCGTGAAAAAATCAAGGTCGGGAAAACAAGATATTTCTACGCGGACACAGTAATTCAGAATAAATTCTAAATTACTAAAAATACGCCGGTTGCACCCGAGAGCACAGTGCTCTCTCTGGCTGACAGGTGGGCCCGGGGCCCACTGTCGGCCTCTTCTTCCTCCGGCTCTCTCTTCTCTCCCGCGTGCTCTCCCGCGCTTCCTCCACCGGCGATGCCTAGCGCGTAGGGCATCTAGGCCGTACCGCGATAGTGCGCGGCGTGCTAGCTGCCGGCGCAGCGTGCACTCACCTCGCGGGCCAGTGCGCTGTCGGCACTGCTCGCGGACTCGCCTCCGAACACCGGCGAGCAAGCGACGAGTGGCGCTGGTGGACTTCGCCCACCGTACACCGATCTCGAGCTATAAAACGACCGCGGTTCTCCTCTCTTCTTCCTCACACCTGGCCTCGCTTCTACCTCTCCTTCCTTCTCTTCCATTGCTATTAGCAGGAGCTCGAGGCGAGGCTCTAATGGCGGAGGCGATGCCGGACTGGTACGTGGTCCTGGTGTGTGGAGGTTTGGCGGTGCTGCTGGGGCTCTCCGTGCTCCTGTGCGCGATGATCCTTGACGATCGTCGTGATCCTGCCGCTCGAGTGTTAGCTCTTCGTGGTGGCGGCGATCATGAGGACTAGGTGCGGCTTCGAGTGCTGACTGCTGTGGGTGTGCTGCGGCAACTCTTGCCCGAAAGATTTCTCACAAATCTCTCTTGCTGAGGCTGGGGTGTCCTCGGGTGTGGTCAGTAGGTGCAACAAAAAGTGTACGAGAATTTGTAATAAGCGTACGGGGTCGAGTGGTTGTGAGTCTGCTGTTACGGTGCTGCGCGAATAAAAATCTACGTCATGAAGATATATACGTTGCACCAACTCGGGGAAAGAAAATCTCACTCACAAAATTTATCTCGAGTGAAAATAAAATCAGTTAAAACAAGAATAACAGCCGTAAAACTGCTCACATAAATGAAACTAAAAATCGGATTCATCGCACAAATATGGATAATACGTACAAGTCACAAGACATAAATAAACACGGGGACAATAAATACAGCGGTGGCGTTTACAAACAAAACGGCAAAAAGACGGGGTCCTGAGAAAACGCCTCTGGTACTGGGGCACACTCTTCTTCTATCGGGGGAAGCGGGTTGACTAGTCGATGAATGCGCCTCTCTTGGTCAGGCCTCAGCGGTCTGCCAATAGCGATCCGAGGATTTAGATCAGCGAGGCTCTGGAGATAACCCATTACCCGCTGAGTCAAACGCTCCTGAGCGATAACGTACTAGGCAAGGTTGGCCAGTACTGGATCTCTCTCAATTCGCCCACCGGGAAAAGATGCAACTTCTCCGGGTGCTGCACGACTCGGAAAATAATAATATCCGCGTTCGCTGGCATAGGGTACCGCGAAACGGAGACGAGCGAGCGCCTCGTACGCAGCAGCTTCTATGGCCATATGCGGAGTCGGCATGGATTTTCCCACGAAGGAAACTTCCGTTGGATCTTGGTTTGGGTATGCGGGAGGGATGTGCACCACTGCCCAATACTTCGAGGTGGAAGGGGTGATTCTCGATTTGAGCAACTCGTACTGGGGTGGCTGGGTGGCGCTCATGGTACTGCAGGTAAAGTCCCACAATAATTTAACAAAACTGCCCGGGGTTGCGTCTGGGGTTCTCAGGTAAATACTGGGGATCGGCATGGTAAAGAAATGGCTGCGAGAGTTGCGCACCAGGTGAGGGGTACTCGGCAAGGTCATGAGGTTGCCTTTATATAGCATTGGGGCTGGGTTGTCTACCGGGGTGAAGGGTAACTGGTTGTCGATCCTGTTCTTGGGTCAAAGCCACAGATATACATATCACATAAATGTGACGCATTACTGTGGGTGCCGTCGGGGTTGGTCCTTGGTAGCTACGCCCGATATTAAAAGAAAAAGCGACCGCATGCCAACGTACAAATGCATAGCTATTACTCCAAAATAGAGGCGCACAAGCAGACAACATATAATAAAAGCGATACGAGATCACACCATTACAAGGCGTAGGAAACTAAGGCTCGATACAACTCGAGTGACTTAGTCTACTTCGTTAATGTCTAAGTGGGCTGGCCTTGCAGACGTCGGGGTTTCTCCATGGTTTTCACCGTCGGTATTTGCTGGTTGAGGTTGAGGGGCTGTAGGATCGGGGTAGTGGTGATGACCATCGCGGGGGTTGTTGGCCACAATCCCGTTGGAATGGGTTCCCAAAAGGCGACGAAGCGCTTCTAGGGACACCAAAGTACTTTGGTTGATGGTTGGGGCAGACCTCAAAGGATCGATCGGGTATCCGAACAGCACGACTGGGTTGTCGGCGTTGGGCTCCGTCTCTCCCCTCGCCGGGGCTCGGCGAACCAGCTCTCCTCGGGCTGCGATCAGATCAAGGGTGACTTGATCGAACAGTTGCTCTAGTGCACTTACATAGCGCACCAGATGCAATAGTGCAAGATCTGTCTCGTGATCTCCGTTGGCAACCTGGGGCGGCCTACCATACGCGTCACGACTGGGGTAGTAATAGAACGAGCGACAATTCACTCTAGGCGACAAGTGCCGGAGTTGAATTATAGCTTCTCGGGCTGCCAGTTGGATGGCTTGTGGCTCAAAGGAAGTTGTCCTTCCAGTGAACCTGTAGGGGCGTTCTGGCGACAGACCCCTACCATAGATGTGCACAGTGGCCCAGTACTGGCGGCTCTCACCTTACATGGGTCCTTGGTACACAACATATTCAGGAGGCTCTTCTAATGCATAGGCACGGCGGGTGAGGTTTGCGAGCACGGTCACAAAACCTCCCAGGTTGGTTGCTGTGGTCTCATTGTGAACAATGGGGCCAGGCATCGTGGCTTGGTTTGGAAAAGAGGTTGTGCTGGGTTGAGTCTAGCGCGCCCTTTTTATAGGAAAAGGGGACGGACTCTTCCTTCGCACGCTTGCGAAAGAGACGAGTTGGGTGTCGGTCACTGGCGTGTGATCGACGGGCTAGGCTGATAGGTTGGGCACCGTCCGCCGAAAGGCGTCGGGTCACTGTGGGGCTATCTTACGCGAGAAGCTTGGCCGGGATTAGGTTAAGGTCTGGTGGTTTGGTTAACCTAGGTTTACTGACCTGGCTAAGATAGGATTAGCCAATGGTCAGCTTGGCTCTGATACCAAGTCTGTCACGACCGGATTTTCGAGATATTAATTTCCCAAAGATACGGCTGTTGTGCTCACCAGCCCCAGGGTATCTGTTAGCTGATGAGGCACCAACTTGATACAAGAATTCCAAGCAAGGTACAAAATATGTAGTACAAGACCATTGTGGCCTAGGAGTACAACACTTGGTTTCTAATGGTTGATGGCGGAAGCGGTTTGAGGTACATCTGCGTCTATGGGACTCCATTTCCCACAAGAATAGCTGACCAGGATAACTCCTATCTTCGCGAGGCTGCTATCACCTTTACAAGGGTTCCGGGGCTGCCGTTGCAACGCTCTTCTCCACGCAAGAAATCTGGCCAAGACAATAGCCAGGGACAAGCCAGTGAATACGTTTGAATGTACTCGCAAACATTAAGAACACGGGTATAATATATCAAACATGCTCCGAAATCCTTTGGTAAATGAAAACGTCTGTCACGATTAAACAAAAATCTGGGAATGCAAGTATGCAGGAGAATATAAACATGTAATACGGGAGAAAGGAAAAGAACGCGCTGATCGAGTGTCTGAAGCGACTCCTCAAAAAGGGTCAATAAATTTAACAATGCCGCAGTCGGGCGTCTGAGCGACACCACATAAAGGGCTTATAAAGGATAAATAAATAACAAGCATGCCGCAGTCGGGCGTCTGAACGACACCACATAAAGGGCTTTAAAGGATAAATAAATAACAAGCATGCCACGGTCGGGTGTCTGAGTGACACCACATAAACGGCTATAAAGAATAATCACAGTGAATATCCAAGAGGTAGAACCGTCCCAAGGATACTCAATAATCCAAACAATGTAAAGGGGTTAGTCCATAATAATAATAAACAAAAATCCTCACATGTCACAGGTCATGAACAGAATTTAGTATAGTCGTTTCTCCATCTGAAGACCGTTACTAACATAATCATTATCAAAAGATCTAGTCTATCCGTTTTCCATCCGAATACCGTTACTATAATCCAGTTAACCGTGTCTCCATCCAAGAACCGTCAATAGACCCATCTCAGGCTGTTGTCCTTACACATGCACATGGCTATCCAAAAAGATGTGACCTCTGCAGAGGGTGTACTCTTTACCCACGAGTAACGAATTTATTTAGTCCATCGGGACTAATTCCGCCTACGGCCTTTTAATAGAAAACACGCCTGACCTGCACACACCAGCTTAACTTACCGGTGTCTGGAATCACCCACGTCACCTGCCAAGCAAAACTCTAAGTGGGGAGGCTACAACCTTGACGTGGCATGGGATCAAATTTATATACGCGCGCTCTAAGGCGTGCCCCCCTCTCGGTCCCAACCGGAAACACCCATGCCCCCGGACCAGGTGGCATGCCTACCGGATGCACCCGGTATCTTCCACCATGGCCTCTCTGTACGGTGTGTGCCTTGGTAAGGGGTTGACAACTTACTGAACCATACCCTGCCTATGACAGGGACAAGTGGTAGTACAAAACAAGTAGGGGGAAGTTACTGAACAAGACTCGACCGACGACCGATCCAGGGGTCCAAGTATTCACCAAAAGGTTTACATAACCAAAATATCCCAAGACAGACAGAGTCATCGCTCATCAAAACTCATCATGCCACACCGGACACACTCGTCCCGACGAGGAACTAGGGACAAGCTCGTGTCTACCCAAGACCACGACTTTCCCGACTTTCTTCCGGTATGTATGAGGAGCTCACGAGGATGATCACCATCACCAACATATCCATCAATAACAGCAAGGTATCTCCAGTATGTACTCATGCGTGTGACGTTATCGTTACATAGAAATAACGAATGTTCCAAGTCAAGTGGTGTTGCAACCGTATCAAAACACCACACAAAAATATTATGCCAAGGTTCAGAAATGCTTGCCTTCAAGAGTATGCAAAGGGTGCACTTTTTGAAAGTTTTCTTCACTCTCCATTTCCTATTTTGAAAAATATTCAAATAACAAATATTTCAAACACAGTACAAAAAGTTGTGTCAAATATTTTTGAAATAAATATGAAAATAAACTAGATGAAATTTTAGAGAGGTAGGAAAAAGAATCAACTCATTTGGAGTTTTATTTTAAAAGATATAGCTGGTCAAAGTCTGGTCAAAACTCTGTTTTCAATAAAAACCAGAAAAAAGAAAACGTTCGGGAGAGAATACGCTTTCGCAGCAGAGGAAACGTACTCAGGACTTCTGCAGAGGAAACGTACCAGGGTGGGCGGCGCGCGGGTCACTGACAGTGAGTCCAGGGGGCCCACTGGTCAGGTTTGACCGTTCTTCCCCCTCCCTCCTCTTTTCTGCCCGACGGGAGCGGGACTCCGGCGATCGCCGGTGACGAACGGCGGCTCCTTGAGGGCACCTGAGAGCAGGGATGGGCTCGCCAGACTGGGGCGGTCCTCTGGGTGGTCGCTGGGTCGGCGGTGGTGGGAGGAGTTGCCGGCGGCGAGCTCCGCGGCGGAGAGGGCTACGGGAGGGAAGTGAGTTTGGGGCTCCGGTGATCTCCGATCGAGGCTGACGCGCTGGGCAGCTCCGCAAGAACGAGGGGAAGTTGTTGGTGGCGCTGGATAGGCGGGGGAGTGGCTGGTTGCGGTAAATGGCACCGGAGGGCAGCGGCGGCCGATCCGGCCGGAGTTGGGGAAGATGGCCTCTCCGAGCCAATCCACTGCTTGGGGAGAACTAGGGGGAAGGCATGAGGTCGCTTGAGCGCTCGGAGGGGCTCGGGAGCTCCTTTTATAGGCGCTCGAGGCTGGACTGCGGCGGCTGAAGATAAGAACGCCTGCGACCGCGATGCTGTAGCTGCAGGGCGACGTGGCGGCGACGAGCGCGTGCCGACGGGCTTGGGGATAAGCTCGAGCTGTACATAGGGGCAGCTGGCGCGCTGGTGTGGTTTGGGCGGTGCCGACCATGGCAGAAGCTCGCTGCCGATGCCGGCGTGCCGCCAAGAGCTCTGCCAGCGGCGCTGTAGGGTGCCAGGGGTGGCGTGGAGAATGGGCGAGGTAGTGCGCGGTTCAGCAGGTGAGCAGGGGCCAGGGACGGGACGCGACGAGGGCGGCAGTGCGGCGCGGCGGCTCAGTGTGCGCGCGTGCAAAACGTGCGCTCTGTGCGCGCCTAGAGCACGCACGGGACATGCTCGACGAAATGCCAAGGTAGTCTAGAGCGCGAGGGGGAGGCTGGCAATAAACAGGACTAGGGTAGGGATGGCTAGGAGTTTAGTGGACAAGGTTGTTGGGTCAGTGGAACAAGATCATAGTGCAAACTAGGAAAACATGCCAAAACTGACTGTGCACACCAAGTGTTCGACAGAATGCCATGTGCACTTAGGCAACTCTTGGAGTGGCCAAAATCTCCAGATCAGGGTCTCTCTAGTAGTAGGTGATGATGGAAAGATCATTGGGCAAAACCAGAAACTTGTTAGTGCAAGTTTTGCGAAACCATAGTTTTGGACAGAAAGAAGGAGGTCTTGTTGTATGCACTTAAAATCCTCCAATGGGTCCATTCTTCTAGACTTAAGGGTTTTGCAGGGAGGGCTACCAGCAGGAAAAAAGCTCAAGGTCATTAGAGCAAAATAAAATAGGGTTGCAGTACAAATCACCAAACTGGACCAGAATGCAAAAGAGGTTGATCCACTCAATTTTTCCAAAGAACAACATTGGGTTTTTGCATGAAGATGAATTAAGTGCATCTACTGACCTCTCCAAACTCTTGGAAGAATTTTTAAAGAAATATTGAAATAGGTTGTAGTGCAAAGGTGCCCACTGGACTAGATTTGAAAAGTTGATGTAGAGCTCAAAATCTCCAATAACCAACAGATATTTTTGCATAAAAGTGATGTGGAAACATCACATGACATCCCCAAATTTTGGTAAAAAATTTAAAAGCTTTTGTCAAATGGTCGCAGTGCAAAATAGGCTCCAAACTTATGAAAAACATTTATGCAAATAAATCCATTGATAAAGGATTGTTTTTATAGAGAGGGCATACAAGTCCAATAATGCTTTTCGAAAGTTTCCACTTGAGGTAAAAGCCCATAATATCAAAGGGTAAAACAAGACAAATGGAAAAGTTTTATTTCCTGTAAAAAATTTAATCAATAAAACAAGGTCAAAAATTTGGGTGTCACAACGCGGCAATCCGTCTTGCCAGGAATTGAACATCATTGATACACTTCGGTTTGGCCAAGGAGTTGATGGCCTTGATCTTTTCCGGATTAGCTTCAATACCCCGGTTAGACACCAAAAAACCCAAGAGCTTGCCTGCAGGTACACCAAAGACGCACTTGGCCGGATTAAGCATCATTTTGTAAACCCGCATGTTATCGAAGGTTTCCTTCAAGTCATCAATCAATGTCTCCTTCTTCCTTGATTTCACCACAATATCATCCACATAGGCGTGAACATTGCGGCCAATCTGTTTATGAAGACAATTCTGCACACACTGTTGATAAGTCGCCTGGGCACTCTTGAGCCCAAAAGGCATGGACACATAGCAGAAGGCTCCAAAGGGAGTTATGAAGGCTGTCTTCTCCTGGTCCTTAACTGCCATTTTGATATGATGATAACCAGAATATGCATCCAAAATCTCAAACACTCGCAACCCGCCGTAGCATCAATAGTTTGATCAATACGAGGGAGGGCAAAAGGATCTGCTGGACAAGCTTTGTTAAGGTCTGTGTAGTCCACACACATACGCCAAGTGCCGTTCTTTTTAAGGACCAGCACCGGATTAGCCAACCACTTAGGATGGAATACTTCAATGATAAATCTAGCCGCCAAGAGCCTGGCTACTTCTTCTCCAATAGCTTTGCGTCTTTCTTCATTGAACCGGCGGAGAAACTGGTTGACCGGTTTATACTTGGGATCAACATTGAGAGTGTGCTCAGCGAGTTCTCTCGGTACACCTGGCATGTCAGAAGGCTTCCATGCAAAGATGTCCCGATTCTCACGGATGAACTCGATGAGCGCGCTTTCCTATTTCGGATCCAAGTTAGCGTTGATGTTAAACTGCTTTGACGAATCGCCAGGCACGAAGTCAACAAGCTTAGTCTCATCAGCCGATTTAAACTTCAGGGCCGGATCATGCTTTGTAGTTGGTTTCTTCAATGAAGTCATATTTGCCGGATCAACATTGTCCTTGTAAAACTTCAACTCTTCTATTGCACAAACCGACTCAGCATAAGCCGCATCACCTTCTTCACACTCCAGAGCAATCTTGCGGCTCCCATGCACGGTTATAGTTCCCTTGTGACCCGGCATCTTGAGCTGCAGATAGACATAACATGGCCGTGCCATAAACTTAGCATAAGCTGGTCGTCCAAATAGGGCATGATACGGGCTTCTAATTTTCACCACTTCAAAGGTCAAGGTTTCTGATCTCGAGTCATGCTCATCTCCAAAAGCCACCTCCAGAGCTATCTTACCAACAGGATATGCCGACTTACCAGGCACCACACCATGGAACACCGTATTGGACGGTTTAAGATTTTTATCTGTTAACCCCATGCGACGGAAATTTCATAAGAAAAGGATATTGATACTACTCCCTCCATCCATGAGTACCTTAGTGAACTTATAACCTCCCACCTGAGGTGCCACCACCAGAGCCAGATGACCCGGATTGTCAACCCGGGGTGGATGATCTTCTCTACTCCATACAATCGGCTGCTCGGACCAGCGCAAATAACGGGGCACCGCCGGTTCAACGGCATTCACCGCCCTTTTATGAAGCTTCTGATCGCGCTTGTCCAAGCTAGTGGTGAATACATGATACTGTCCGCTATTCAACTGCTTCGGGTTGCTCTGGTAACCCGACTGCTGCTGCTGCTGCTGATTGCCCTGATGATTATAGCCACCTAGGTTACCCTGATTACTTTGATTGTTATGTCCACCCTGATTGCCGTGGAAGCCTGAACCGGAATTTCCTCCACCATAACCCGGCCCATGAGACCCGGGGCCCGAACCGCCTCCTGGTCCATGATCATACCGGAAAGAATCAGAATTTTTGAACTCTTGCATGATGTAACAATCTTTCCAGAGGTTCGTGGACGGGATGTCCTTCATCCCATGCTTTGGACAGGGCTGGTTCAACAGATAAGACAAACGGTCCGGATTAGGACTTGGCCCTCCACCGCGCTGGGGCGGTTTACCCTTGCGCCGCTGGCCCTTGTCATGTGTATTAGTATTAGCCACAAAGTCTAAACCATGGTCCACCTTACGCTTGCCGTGGTTTCCATGACCCGCCGGGTTGTGGTGCTGCCCCTTGGCGTTGCCGCTCTTTTTCCCTTCCCTATCTTATCATCGTCAGACTCGGGATCCTTGGTACTATCAGAGTCGGCATACTTCACCAGTGCAGCCATGAGGGTTCCCATGTCATTGCAATGACGTTTGAGCTGTCTCAACTTCAACTTCAGGGGTTCAAACCGGCAATTGCCCTCCAATGTTAAAACTACGGTGTCATCGTTGATGTGGTCCGATGAATGCAAAATCTCCGAAACCCGGCGCACCCAATGGGTTGTTGTCTCTCCTTCCTCCTGGACACAGGCAGCTATGTCCACAATTGACATGGGCTGCTTGCATGTATCCTTGAAATTCTGAATAAACCGGGCTCTCAACTCGGCCCATGACCTGATAGAATTAGCCGGTAAGCTCTTTAGCCAAGTGCGGGCCGTCCCTTGTAGCATCATGGTGAAGTATTTCGCACATGCCGCATCATCCACTTCTAGCATCTCCATGGCCATCTCAGAGCTTTCGACCCATGTTTCAGGGGATAAATCGGCGGTGTAATTCGGCACCTTGCGCGGGCCCTTGAAATCCTTGGGTAGGCGCACATTGCGCAACGCCGGGACGAGACACGACACTCCCAAAGAACTAGAGGTAACCCCAGGTTCCACCGATGTGGTTGGACGAACCGGAGTAAGCTGCCGGGCTTCATGCTGCGCCGCTAACTCGGCTTCTCTATGTGCCCGAGCCCGGTCCACCACCTCCTGAGCATCACCAGCATCACCCGCCGGGTTATTGCCACAGGGCGGATCACAGTTCCGCGCATTGCTTGACACTGCCGGTTCACCCATACGCCTGCTGTAACTCCGGCTTGGACGGGGAGTGGAATGAATCCAATCGCGACTATATGAATAAGCCTCCTGTTGAACCAAGGCTGTCTGAAGAAGCTCCTTAACCCGACGCGTCTCGACCGCCGCCGGAGAATCGCCTTCGATCGGGATGGCCGCCAGCCGTGAAGCGGCAGCGATAATGTTGTCCATCGGGTTAGAGTAATGACCCGGTGGCATGGGGACATGCGGTGTTAGAATGTTGTTCTGACGAGGCGGATCCACCAAACATGGCTGAACCGGCGCCCCTGCTCCAAGTGCCTCCGCCCGGTTTACCACCGGTGGATTACTGGTCCCTGCTCCTGGAGTGTTAAAGAGATTTCTAGCGTCATAAACCGGCGGCAGGCGAGATCGGTACCTCCTCTTCAGGACTTTGTACAACGCACTCTGATCCAGCATAATCCGGTAAGCTTGTGCATCCAAAGCGGCCCGCTCCACGGCCATCCTGGTATCCTCAGCTGCTAAGTCGGCTTTGGCCTGGGTGATCTGATCTTTCACTTTCGTGATTTCCGCATTGTGTGCATCCTGATCCGCCGGGTTAACCTCCGCCATCAGCGTTGCCAACGCGTCAAACAAATCAGATAGAACCTGGGCTGGCGGTCGCACAGGCCTCCTGCCCCGGCCGCTGTTCCCGCTGTCGATCCAGAAATCATTGGCACTGCGGTCGAAGAGTGGAGCGCCGATCGCGTACGGGCCATGAAGATCGCAACCCGGTTTGGCAAATCAAAGGGGTCCGGAATACTGTCGCCATCGGAATAGCCCCCAATCCGGCCATCTTGTAACTGATATAACAACTCGGTCTCTCCGGTCGATGACTCATCGCCGGAATAAACGACGGTCTCACCACCAGATTCCGATCTATCCTCAGATTCCTCTCCATGGATAACTCCCGCGAAGGCACGCTTCATGACAGGCTTGACCCGGGCAGATCTCGCACGCTGAGCCGTTTCGACGAGGTCGGTGCAGATGTCCGGCTCAGGGCCCGGTTCTCCGATCTTGCCAATGAAAACGTGTATGCCGCCAAAGGGGACCCAGTACCCATACTTGATTGAGCCGGCCTCGGGGCCCCAGCCTGCATCGTCGATGTAGAGCTTGCCGCGACGACTCTTGGTCATCCGGCCCATAACGTAACCCTTGAGTCCTTCAAAGTTGCCCTCCAAGAACTTGAAACCATCATGCGATAGCCCCACGGTGGGCGCCAACTGTCGTGGTTTTGTCACGGCAGATGTCCTAGAGAAAGGACTTAGTCGTGGAGCCATCGCTACGGGTTAACTTAAAGGGGTTAAAGCGGACAAGGGGCGCAAGAGAGTTTTATACTAGTTCGGCCCCTTACGATGAAGGTAAAAGCCTACGTCTAGTTGTGATGTAATTGTTGGGGTTTCGATGACTAGGGAGCGAATACGCTTTGCCTGAGTCTCGAGTTGTCATCTGTTCTCCTTGAACCGCCACCGGGTCGTCCCCTTATATACATGGGTTGACGCCCATCGGTTTACAGAATCCCGAGGCCGGCTCATAATCGTGTCCGGCTCGGTCTCTGCTACTTCTATCTTACAACACAAGTTTACATATCAATGCCGGTTTATGTCTACAGGCCTTAAACCGGCTTTGGGCCCTGGGCCTCCATAAAGCGTCACCGTCTGCCTTCATGGACTTCAGATACAGATGAACTACTTATGGGGTTAACCCGGCCTCTCCTGGCCGGTTTACGCCCAGTGGTAATATCCCCAACACAACCCATCACCGTCCAGCAAGCCTGCGATGGAATTACTCACGCACGGCGGTGAGCATCATGAAATTGGTGATGGAGGATGGCTGATGATGACGATGGCGATGGATTCCCCTCTCCGGAGCCCCGAACGGACTCCAGATCAGCCCTCCCGAGAGAGTTTAGGGCTTGGCGGCGACTCCGTATCGTAAAACGCAATGAATCTTTCTCATTTTTTTCTCCCTGAACATGAATATATAGAGTTGGAGTTGAGGTCGGTGGAGCTCCAAGGGGCCCACGAGGCAGGGGGCGCGCCCCCACCCTCATGCCCAGGGTGTGGGCCCCCTGGCCTTGATTCTTTTGCCAGTATTTTTTATATTTTCCAAAAATAATCTCCGTGGAGTTTCAGGTCATTTCGAGAACTTTTGTTTCTGCACATAAGTAACACCATGGCAATTCTGCTGAAAACAGTGTCAGTCCGGTTTAGTTCCATTCAAATCATGCAAGTTAGAGTCCAAAACAAGGGCAAAAGTGTTTGGAAAAGTAGATACGACGGAGACCTATCAACTCCCCCAAGCTTAAACCTTCGCCTGTCCTCAAGCAATTCAGTTGATAAACTGAAAGTGATAAAGCAAAACTTTTACAAACTCCGTTTGCTCTTGTGGTTGTAAATATGTAAAGCCAGCATTCATGTTTTTAGCAAAGATTATGATTAACCATATTCACAATAACACTTAGGTCTCATCTTTACTCATGTCAATGGCATAATCAACTAGCGAGCAATAATAATAAATCTCGGATGACAACACTTTCTCAAAACAATCATAATATGATATAACAAGATGGTATCTCGCTAGCCCTTTCTGAGACCGCAAAACATAAATGCAGAGCACCTTTAAAGATCAAGGACTGACTAAACATTGTAATTCATGGTAAAAGAGATCCAGTCATAGTCATACCCAATATAAACTAACAGTAATGGATGCAAATGACATCGGTGCTCTCCAGCTGGTGCTTTTTGATAAGAGGGTGATGACTCAACATAAAAGTAAATAGATAGGCCCTTCGCAGAGGGAAGCAAGGATTTGTAGAGGTGCCAGAGCTCGGTTTTGAAATAGAGATAAATAATATTTTGAGCGGCATACTTTAATTGTCAACATAACAACCAAGAGATGGCGATATCTTCCATGCTACACACATTATAGGTGGTTCCGAAACAGAATGGTAAAGTTTATACTCCCCCTCCACCAACGCGCATCAATCCATGGCTTGCTCGAAACAACGAGTGCCTCCAACTGACAAGAGTCCCAGGGGGACTTTTGTTTGCAATTATTTCATTTGATTTGCATAAAGCATGGGACTGGGCATCCCGGTGACCAGCCATTTTCTCGTGAGTGAGGAGCAGAGTCCACTCCTCTTGAGAATAACCCGCCTAACATGGAAGATACGGACAGCCCCAGTTGATACATGAGCTATTTGAGCATACAAAACAAAATTTCATTTGAAGGTTTAGAGTTTGGCACATACAAATTTACTTGGAACGGCAGGTAGATACCGCATATAGGAAGGTATAGTGGACTCATATGGCATAACTTTGGGGTTTAAGGGATTGGATGCACAAACAGTATTCCCTCTTAGTACAAGTGAAGGCTAGCAAAAGACTGGGAAGCGACCAACTAGAGAGCGACAACAGTCATGAACATGCATTAAAATTAATGAACATTGAGTGCAAGCATGAGTAGGATATAATCCACCATGAACATAAATATCATGAAGGCTATGTTGATTTGTTTCAACTACATGTGTGAACATGTGCCAAGTCAAGTCACTTAAATCATTCAAAGGAGGATACCACCCCCATCATACCACATCACAACAATTTTAATAGCATGTTGGCACACAAGGTAAACCATTATAACTCATAGCTAATTAAGCATGGCATAAGCAACTATAATCTCTAATTGTCATTGCAAACATGTTTATTCATAATAGGCTGAATCAGGAACGATGAACTAATCATATTTACAAAAACAAGAGAGGTCGAGTTCATACCAGCTTCTCTCATCTCAATCAGTCCATCATATATTGTCATAATTGCCTTTCACTTGCACGACCGAACGATGTGAATAATAATAAGAGTGCACGTGCATTGGATAAAGCTGGAATCTGCAAGCATTGAATAAACAGGAGAAGACAAGGCAATATGGGCTCTTGGTTAAATCAACAATAATGCATATAAGAGCCACTTCAACGATTTAATCATGGTCTTCTCCTATCGACCCCCAAAGAAAAGAAAAGCAATAAAAACTATTTACACGAGAAACTCCCAACAAGCAAAAGAAGAACAGGAAATCTTTTCGGGTTTTCTTTTTAATTATTACTACTACAAGAAAAGTAAACTAGCTAAAAGCTATTACTACTTTTTTTTGGTTTTTCTTAAGGTTTATCAAACACACATGAAGAAAGCATAAAAAGGAAAATAAACTAGCATGGATAGTACAGTGAAAAAGTATGAGCACCGACAACTAGCATGAGTGTGTGAACATGAATGTAATGTCGGTGAGAAATACGTACTCCCCCAAGCTTAGGCTTTTGGCCTAAGTTGGTCTATTGCCACGGCTGGCCTGGCGGATATCCATAGTTGTAGTTGGGGTCATACTGAGAAGAAGCCTCGAATTGCCACTGGTTGGCAATTGCCTCCGGATCCCACTGGTAATCAGACTGTCGTGGAGGATCAAATTGTGGTTCCGGCTATGGCTCTGTGGCTGATGTAGGGTTCCGGTACGCCTGGACGGTCGCTAGCGGAACGAGATACTGGCCTGCAGATAAATCAAACAAGGAAGGAGCAGGCAAGGTAATAGTCTCAGGGTGATGTTTATCAAATAACAGTTTGTATTTAAGCGCCCCTTCCCTATTCTTAACAATAAAGTCATGCGCTACCATACTCTTATAATCTAAATAAACAATAGGCAGCAATTTTTCTTCTTTCTCATAGTGCCTAATAGGTATTTTATAGTATGCAGCGAGGTGTGAAGCATAGACACCTCCAAAGATGGGGCCCTTTGTACGGTTCAGACTTAACCGTTTGGCAATAATAGCGCCCATACTAGCAGAGTCATCACGGAATAAAGCATGGAACAAAATAATAATATCAGGAACACTAAGGTTTCCACAGTTTCCGCGACCAATTAAGCAACGACTAGCAAATACTGCAAAGTAGCGTAAAATAGGAAAGTGTATGCTAGTGATTCTTGCATCAGAAACCTTCCTAGTTTCCCCTACAGTAATAGTATCAATAAACCCATCCATATCTCTACGATGTGGTTCCTCTAAGCTACCCTCGAAAGGTATTTTGCAAACCCTGCAAAATTCATATGGTGATATCTTCTTAACCACATCATATAAATGAAACTCTATTGAAGGAGGTGATTCCTTAGGGTAATAGTAGAAGTTTTGCACAAAAGTATTGGTGAGTAAGAGATACTATTCGCGTTGGTCGCGGAGGAAGTCGGTGAGGCCTGCATTCTCAGCCAATTCATAAAAATCATCATAAATCCCGGCTGCTCTCAAGAAATCATCACAAGGCCATTCACACGGCCAAACATCCGCGGTACGAGGCAGATTATATTTGGGCCTCTCTTCTTCTTCACTTTGTTTTTCCTTCGAGCTTCGGCTCGATGAGCCCCTCAAAAATCTCTTCATCATTTTATGAAAATTTCTGAAATTTTTAGTAACTTCAAATAAAAGTGAACCAAGCTCAACAAAATTGATAGCAACTACTCATATAAGTGCCTAGAGACTATATCATGCATTAGAACTACTTGGAAGCATATAAATTTGACATGCAAGCTCAAGAACATGGTCACCTAGGCAGCACAAATTTGCAATGAATAAAGCACCAGAACAAAAATCAATTGGACCAATGGAGGAGTCACATACCAAGGAACAATCCCCCAAAGCAGTTTTGTGAGAGGTGCTTTGAGCAAGGAAATCGAAAATCACAGCAAAATGATCTAGAACTCGTGCTTGAGTTGGATGGTGATTTTTTTGGGAGGAAGAAGAAGTGTGTGGGTGCAGGAATAAGTGGAGGGGAGCCACCATGGCCCACGAGGCAGGGGGCGCCTAGGGGGGAGGGCGCGCCCTGGACCCTCGTGCCCAGGTGCTTGCTCCCCCTGCTGTGTTCTCAGTGCCAAATATTCTCAAATATTCCAGAAAAAATCATATTAAATTGGCAGGGCATTTGGAGAACTTTTATTTTCAGGGTATTTTTATATTGCATGGATAATTTAGAAAACAGACAGAAAAATACTATTTTACTTTATTTCAACTAAATAACAGAAAGTAAAATGAGGGTACAGAAGGTTGTGCCTTCTAATTTCATCCATCTCATGCTCATCAAAAGGAATCCACTAACAAGGTTGATCAAGTCTTGTTAACAAACTCATTCTGAATCGCATGAAACCGGAGAAATTTCGAATAACACTATGTTACCTCAACGGGGATATGCACATCCCCAATAATAAGAATATCATATCTCTTTTTGACAGTAGGAAGAGGAAATTCAAAACCTCCAAAAATAATCGATGGAATTTTTCCAATGGAGTTGATACTGTGGACTTGAGGTTGTTTCCTCGTAAAGTGTACCGTATGCTCATTACCATTAACATGAAAAGTGACATTACCTTTGTTGCAATCAATAACAGCCCCTGCAGTATTTAAAAAAGGTCTTCCAAGAATAATAGACATACTATCGTCCTCGGGAATATCAAGAATAACAGAGTCCGTTAAAATAGTAACGTTTGCAACCACAACAGGCACATCCTCACAAATACCGACAGGTATAGCAGTTGATTTATCAGCCATTTGCAAAGATATTTCAGTGGGTGTCAACTTATTCAAATCAAGTCTACGATATAAAGAGAGAGGCATAACACAAACACCGGCTCCAAGATCACATAAAGCAGTTCTAACATAATTTCTTTTAATGGAGCATGGTATAGTGGGTACTCCTGGATCTCCAAGTTTCTTTGGTATTCCACCCTTAAAAGTATAATTAGCAAGCATGGTGGAAATTTCAGCTTCCGGTATCTTTCTTTTATTAGTAACAATTTCTTTCATATACTTAGTAGAAGGATTCATTTTGAGCATATCAATTAATAGCATACGCAAAAAGATAGGTCTAATCATTTCAGCAAAGCGCTCAAAATCCTCATCATCCTTTTTCTTGGATGGGTTAGGAGGAAAAGGCATGGGTTTCTGAACCCATGGTTCTCTTTCTTTACCGTGCTTCCTAGCAACAAAGTCTCTCTTATCATAACGTTGATTCTTTGATTGTGGGTTAACAAGATCAACAGCAGGTTCAATCTCTACATCATTATCATTGCTAGGTTAAGCATCAACATGAACATCATCATTAACATTATCGCTAGGTTCATGTTCATTACCAGGTTGTGTTTCAGCATCAGAAATAGAAATATCATTGGGATTCTCAGGTGTTTCAGCAATAGGTTCACTAGAAGCATGCAAAGTCCTATCATTTTTCTTTTTCTTCTTTTTAGAAGGACTAGGTGCATCTATATTATTTCTCTGAGAATCTTGCTCAATTCTCATAGGGTGGCCTTCAGGATACAAATGTTCCTGAGTCATTTTACCAGTTCTAGTAGCCACTCTAATAGCAAAATCATTATTCTTACTATTTAATTCATTGAGCAAATCATTTTGAGCTTTAAATACTTGTTCTACTTGAGTGGTGACCAGAGAAGCATGTTTACTAATAAGTTTTAGTTCACCTTTAACATTAGACATATAATCACTCAAGTGTTCAATCATATAAGCATTTTGTTTTAATTGTCTACCAAAATAAGCGTTAAAATCTTCTTGATTAACCATAAAGTTATCAAACTCATCCAAACATTGGCTAGCAAACTTAGTAGGAGGGATTTCAGCTTTATCATATCTATAGAGAGAATTTACCTTTACTACCTGTGTCGGGTTATCAAGACCATGAGTTTCTTCAATAGGTAATGGATTAAGATCATATATTTCTTCAACAGGAGGTAAATTAAGACCATGTATTTCTTCAATAGGAGGTAAATTCTTAACATCTTCAGCTTTAATACATTTTTCTTTCATAGATTTCTTTGCCTCTTGCATATCTTCAGGACTGAGAAATAGAACACCCCTCTTCTTCGGAGTTGGCTTAGGAATAGGCTCAGGAGTTAGCTCAGGAAGTGTCCAATTATTTTCATTGGTCAACATATTATTCAATAGAATTTCAGCTTCATCGGTGTTCTTTCCCTGGAAACAGAACCAGCAAAACTATCTAGGTGGTCTCTGGAAGCATCGGTTAGTCCATTATAAAAGATATCAAGGATTTCATTTTTCTTGAGAGGATGATCAGGCAAAGCATTAAGTAATTGGAGAAGCCTCCCCCAAGCTTGTGGGAGACTCTCTTCTTCAATTTGCACAAAATTATATATATCCCTTAAAGCAGCTTGTTTCTTATGAGCAGGGAAATATTTAGCAGAGAAGTAATAAATCATATCCTGGGGACTACGCACACAACCAGGATCAAGAGAATTAAACCATATCTTAGCATCACCCTTTAATGAGAACGGAAATATTTTAAGGATATAAAAGTAGCGAGTTCTCTCATCATTAGTGAACAGGGTGGCTATATCATTTAATTTAGTAAGATGTGCCACAACAGTTTCAGATTCATAGCCATAAAAAGGATTAGACTCAACGAAAGTAATTATATCAGGATCAATAGAGAATTCATAATCCTTATCAGTAACAAAGATAGGTGAAGTAGCATAAGCAGGATCATATTTCATTCTAGCATTCGGAGTTTTTTGTTTCAACTTAGCTAATAATTTCTTAAGATCACTTCTATCATTGCAAGCAAGAAAGTCTCTAGCAGTTTCGTCATCCATAACATAGCCCTCAGGCACAACAGGCAATTCATATTTATTGGGAGAGTCTTCATCATCATTTTCATCAATATTATCAGTTTCAATAATTTCATTCTCTCTAGCCCTAGCAAGTTGTTCATCAAGAAATTCACCAAGTGGCACAGTAGTATCAAGCATAGAAGTAGTTTCATCAAAAGTATCATGCATAGTACAAGTGGCATCATCAATAACATGCGACATATCAGAATTAATAGCAGAAGCAGGTTTAGGTGTCGCAAGCTTACTCAAAACAGAAGGTGAATCGAGTGCAAAGCTAGATGGCAGTTCCTTACCTCCCCTGGTAGTGGAGGGATAAATTTTTATTTTAGCATCTTTCAAGTTCTTCATAGTGACCAGCAGATATAAATCCCAAGTGACTCAAAGAATAGAGCTATGCTCCCCGGCAACGGCGCCAGAAAATAGTCTTGATAACCCACAAATATAGGGGATCGCAACAGTTTTCGAGGGTAGAGTATTCAACCCAAATTTATTGATTCGACACAAGGGGAGCCAAAGAATATTCTCAAGTATTAGCAGTTGAGTTGTCAATTCAACCACACCTGGATAACTTAATATCTGCAGCAAAGTATTTAGTAGCAAAGTAATATGGAAGTAACGGTAACGATAGCAAAAGTAATATTTTTGAGTTTTGTAGTGATTGTAACAGTAGCAACGGAAAAGTAAATAAGCGAAGAACAATATGTGAAAAGCTCGTAGGCATTGGATCGGTGATGGAGAATTATGCCGGATGTGGTTCATCATGTAACAGTCATAACATAGGGTGACACAGAACTAGCTCCAATTCATCAATGTAATGTAGGCATGTATTCCGAATATAGTCATACGTGCTTATGGAAAAGAACTTGCATGACATCTTTTGTCCTACCCTCCCGTGGTAGCGGGGTCCTAGCGGAAACCAAGGGATATTAAGGCCTCCTTTTAATAGAGTACCGGACCAAAGCATTAAACATAGTGAATACATGAACTCCTCAAACTATGGTCATCACCGGGAGTGGTCCCGATTATTGTCACTTCGGGGTTGCCGGATCATAACACATAGTAGGTGACTATAGACTTGCAAGATAGGATCAAGAACTCACATATATTCATGAAAACATAATAGGTTCAGATCTAAAATCATGGCACTCGGGCCCTAGTGACAAGCATAAGCATAGCAAAGTCATAGGAACATCAATCTCAGAACATAGTGGATACTAGGGATCAAACCCTAACAAAACTAACTCGATTACATGATAAGTCTCATCCAACCCATCACCGTCCAGCAAGCCTACGATGTAATTACTCACGCATAGCGGTGAGCATCATGAAATTGGTGATGGAGGATGGTTGATGATGATGATGGCGACGGATTCCCCTCTCCGGAGCCCCGAACGGACTCCAGATCAGCCCTCCCGAGAGAGTTTAGGGCTTGGCAGCGGCTCCGTATCGTAAAACGCGATGAATCTTTCTCTCTGATTTTTTTCGCCCCGAACACGAATATATAGAGTTGGAGTTGAGGTCGGTGGAGCTCCAGGGGGCCCACGAGGCAGGGGGGCGCGCCTAGGGGGGTAGGGCGCGCCCCCCACCCTCGTGCCCAGGGTGTGGGCCCTCTGACCTTGATTCTTTTGCCAGTATTTTTTATATTTTCCAAAAATAATCTTCGTGGATTTTCAGGTCATTCCGAGAACTTTTGTTTCTGCACATAAATAACACCATGGCAATTCTGCTGAAAACAACGTCAGTCCGGGTTAGTTCCATTCAAATCATGCAAGTTAGAGTCCAAAACAAGGGCAAAAGTGTTTGGAAAAGTAGATGCAATGGAGATGTATCAAGAAGCATGGGCTCCTTAGCAGTCGGAGCCGCCAGGACAGGCGGAGTGGTCAACATCTTCTTGAGCTGGAGAAAAGCTTCGTCTGCCTTGTCATTCCACTCGAAAAAAGTGGTCTTCGTCATGAGCTGGTACAGGGGAAGAGCCTTCTCGCCCAGCCGACTGATGAAACGGCTGATGGATGCCAAGCAGCCGGTGAACTTTTGCACATCCAGTTGTCGGGTGGGTTTCTCCATCCTCTCGATGGCCTTGATCTTCACAGGGTTGCACTCTATGCCGCGCTCTGAGACCAGGAAGCCAAGAAGCTAGCCGGCTGGTACTCCAAAGACGCATTTCTCCGGGTTGAGCTTGATTTGAAATCGGCGCAAGTTTTCAAAGGTTTCCTTGCAGTCTTCTAGCAGCGTGCCATGCTTCTCCGTCTTCACTACTACATCGTTCACGTAGACATGGGTGTTTCTGCCGAGTTGCTTGAGGAGACACTTCTGCATGCAACGCTGAAACGTGGCGCCGGCATTCCTCAAGCCGAACGTCATGGTCAGGTTGCAGAAGGCTCCGAGTGGTGTGATGAAGGCGGTCTTCAGCCCGTCGGCCGGGTTCAGCTTGATCTGATGATACCCTGAGTATGCATCCAAAATACTCAACCGCTCGCATCCGGCTGTGGAGTCTATCACTTGGTCAATTCTTGGCAGGGCAAAGGGATCTTTGGGGCAAGCTTTGTTGAGGCTGGTGTAATCGATACACATACGCCACTTCTTATTCTTCTTCAGTACAAGGACTGGGTTGGCTAACCATTCTGGAAAGAACACTTCCATGATGAAGTCGGCTGCTAGAAGCCGGGCTATCTCTTCTCCAACGACTCTTCTCTTCTGACAGGCAGGCAAGGGCTGCCTGACCAGCTTGGCATCAGGTCGGACATGTAGCTTGTGCTCGGCGAAATCTGACGGAACACCCGACATGTCCTTGGGAGACCATGCAAAGATGTCCCGATTCTCACGGAGGAAATTGACGAGCTCGCTTTCCTATTTGCTGTCAAGGTTTGCACCTATGACAGCGTGCCTCTCCGGGTGCTCCGGGTCCAAGGGTATCTTCTTCGTCTCTTTTGCCGGCTTGAACGAGCCCTCAGCTTCCGACTCCTTGGGGTTGGGTGACATTTCCGGCTGCTTGCCTGCCATTGCCACAACCCAGTCAAGGAGCCGCTTCTCTGCTGCAATTACGAGGGACTCGGCTAGCCGGCTGCTGTCAGCTGCACAGGCGGACAACTTCTTGTAGTCTTCGGTTATGGTCCGGATTCCCTTGGTGCTCGGCACCTTCATCTTGAGGTAAGCATAGTGGGGGACCACCATGAACTTGGCCAGAGCGGGCCGGCCAAGAAGCGCATGGTAGGGGCTCTCAAGGTCCACCACCTCAAACTAGACTGGCTCTCAGCGGAAGTGATCTTTGTCCCCAAAGAGGACGTCTATCTGCGTCTTGCCGATTGGTGAGCAGGAAAGGCTAGGAACTATGCCATGGAATACAGTTCAACTGGGCTGAAGCTGCCTCTGTATGATTCCTAACTTCTCCATAGTGTCTCGGTACAGGATGTTGATGCTGCTGCCGCCATCTATCAGAACTCGGGAGAAGCGAGCAGCCCGCCTCTCTGTGGCGCATCCAAAACCAGGGCATAAGAACCAGGGGAGGGCATCACCTCCGGGTGGTCAGCTCTGCTCCAACTGATAGGCTTCTCAGACCAATGCATGAACTCGGGGTTCTCTGATGCTACTGCATGTACTTCTTGTTGCCGTTGCCGTCTGTTGTGCTTGTGGTCGGCCACGCTGGTGAACACAACATAGGCTCCATGCTCTTCAGGGTACCCATCTTGTATGGCGCCGACTGGTCGAACCGCCGGCTGCTGGGGAGGAGGAGGAGGCGCGGCCCGGCAGGCGGAGGAGGCAGGAGTCCGTCACCCTTGGTGATCCTGGTGAGCCAGTGGCATTTCCGAGTGGTGTGGTTGGACGGCTTCGCACTGCTGTGAAACTTGTAGGGTGCATCAAGAGTCTGCTCGTATGAGAAGGTGGGCAACCAGTTGGGCTTGCCGCCCTTCTGACGCTTGGGCAGAGGCTTCCCTTCCGGCTGCTGGTCTTCGACTGTCGCCACCTGCCGGCTTGTGGAAGCCGGCTGCGTTGCCTTGCGCTTGTTGTCATGTTGTTGCTGACGCCGACTGGTGTCACCAGCCGGAGTCCGAGGAGCTGGAGGAGCCACTTTGTCAGATGCATCGACTTGGATCTCCGCCTTCATCGAGGAGTCGGCCGTGGCGTACTTGTCTGCTATGATCAGCAGTTCGTCGAGGGTTGTCGGCTCGCGCGCAGAGAAGCTTGTGCTTGAGGAGGGTGCCTTCTCGGCACCCAGCAGTGAAGTACTCGATGGCCTGCACCTCGTGCACGCCCTTGCAAGAATTGTGCAACTCGGCCCAGTGCGTGAGGTAGTCGCGAGTCGACTCGTTGGGGCCTTCGACGCACACGGAGAGCTGGCGAGGCTTGGGCGGCCGCTTGTATGTGCTGGTGAAGTTGCGGATGAAGGCTTCGGTGAAATCAACCCAGCTGTTGATGCTGCGGGGCTTCAGGCTGTTCAGCCATGTCCGGGTTGTGCCCTGGAGCATGAGCGGAACGTACTTCACGGCAATGCGCTTGTTGCCGTTTGCGATGCTGACGGCTGTGGAGTAGTCGACCAGCCAGTCCTCCGGCTTCACGGAGCCGGTGTACTTGGGCGTATCTCTTGGGAGCGTGAACCCTTTGTGAAAGGGCTCATCACGAATGCGAGGGCCGAAACAGGGCGGGCCCAACTCGTCTTCTTCTTCTAGTACCAGGGATCGGTTGAGGCGGTCGAACCGGTGGCGAGCGTCGTTCTCTCCAACTCCTTCCCGGCGGCCAAGGCAGTGGCCGAGTGTCGGGTGGTCAACAGGCGGCAGGGAAGCGCACCTCTCCCTGCGGGGAGGAGGGGGAGGCGGACAGTCGCCCCGTCGTTCTATTGCTCTTGGGCGGCCGTCTTGGTCGCGCTCGATGGTGATGCGAGTCCGGCTGCGGCTGGCAGCCGGCTCCTTGTCTCTTCTATCGCGGACGCCACTAGTCGGCGTCCGGGATGTCGCGCCTTGATCTCAGCGAGGAGGTGGATCGTCGTTTCGCCGGTTGGGCGCTTCAGTGCGGCAAGCGGCCTCTTGCTGCTCAGCAGCCACGTCAAGGAGCTCCCGGACGTGCTCTGTCATGTGGCGACGCTCGTCGCCCTCGAGCTTGTCTAGCTCGTCTGCCGCCGCCTGGGCAGCTCGTATGTTCTCCGCAGGCGTAGCGTAGACGAAACGATCTGTCCCGAACATGCTGGCAATGGCCGCGCCGCGTTGCCAGATCATGCCAATGCGGCTAGGCCCACCAGGAGCCGGCGTGCCGCCTACAGCATGGTCCATCTCATGCCGGTAGGCCTCCGAAAGGCGTCTCATGGTAGCCAGCCGGTTGGCGCTTTCGACGAGCTGGACGCGGCGCACCTCCAGCGTCTCGGTGTCGGCCTCTTCTGGGATGGGCGCAGCCAGGTCTTGCAACCCTGCCTCGAGCGGGTCGCATGCACCTCCGCCAGAGTGCCCGCTATGGCTAATGACAAGCACCTCCGTGACGGTGCTTCCGCCACTATCCGCGCGAGGGAGCGGCTCGTCGTAGACCACCACGTTGGTGGGGAAGGCGACGAGCGACGCCGTGTCAGAGTCAACAAGCATCGAATCGGTGGAACCAACCGACTCCAAGTCCACAGCAGGCTCGCTGGCGATGTGGAGCTGGTCGAGGAGGCTGACGAGGCAGCTCTCGGGGCCATCTGTGCCCGCGTCAGATACGGGCTCGTCGGAGAGGCAAATCTCGCCAACAAGATCGGCGAGGCAGCTCGCCGCACAGGTGACCTCCGCGCCGTGCAGCGCGTCGGCGCAGACGCCGTCTGGCGTGCCGGGCTGGCTGCGCTCGCCAGGAAGGAGCAAGATTCCCGTCCAGAGCAGGTCTCCGGGAGACGGTGCACCTCGCCCCATGGTGGGCGCCAAATGTCGGGGGTGGGTTGCAACATATGCCAATGGATGGCTTATCATGGTGGGAGCGAGTAGAAAGTCGTCGGTGCCTGGAAGCGGGATGAGGCGTAGACACGAACGCCGACGCACTTTACCCAGGTTCGGGGCTCTCCTAGGAGATAACACCCCTAGTCCTGCTCTGCGGGGTCTCCGCATGATCACTAAGGCACTAGTGGGTACAATGGTGCTCCTCGAGTTGTATGCTAGAGGTGGAAGAAGGCAGGGCTTGCCCTCTCCTCTCTCTATATGTGAGTCTAGGTCTAACAGGTTCGGAACCCTTTGCATGGGTGCCCTGGGGGGTTTATATAGGCCTACCCCCAGGGGTACAATGGTAATCTGGCCGGGTGTAGGACCCAGCTGTCAGTGTCTCTGGTCGCCGGCTTTTCCGCCGGCTGCTGGGGCCTGCCGCCTGGTAGGCCCCGCCAACTGGTCTGGTACGGAGCCGACAGGCCGCCACCGCCGCTTGCGGGTCTGGTCGGCGGCTGATTACTGTAGCCGCAATGCTAATGACGCATGCTTGGTTAGGGGAGCGTGGCTACAGTCCTGCCGCCTGGTGGGAGATCACTGTAGCCACACCGTGTCTCATCTGGTTAATGGTGCACAGACCCCGAGGGAGGAGCGGGCCGCCTGCTAGAGGCCGGCCTCCCTCGGGTCCGGCTGGTCGGGCTTCCGCCGTCTTCCGGGCTCTTGCTTCCTGGTAGGTCCTGCCGCCTGCAGGCCGTACCGACATGCCGTCGTGGGAGCAGGGCTCCGCCTGACAGGAGTGACGCCAAGGGTGGAGTGGCAACAGTGCCGCATCGCGCGGAGATCTCCGCCTGTACGGGGCACTGTGGTCGCGCCCTGCCCTGGATATGGGGGAGATGGGCTACACTATAGCCACATCATGTCTTTTCTTTTTAATGGGGGCGTAGACTTTGAGGGTGCCGTGGGCCGCCTGCTAGGAGTCGGCTCGTCTTGGTGTCGTCTTCTAGAGTTTGGCCGTCTTCTGGCAGCCGGCCTCTTGAGCCAGCCGGCCACCAGAAGGCGGCGCTTCATTCTGGATGTTTGTGGGGCGCAGCCAGCCCAAAGTCTTGAAAGGCTCAGGGACTCGGGTTAGGCTACCCGTGGCCCATTACTCCGACACTGTGGGAGACGGCTTCACAACAAGCTCTCTGGACCTTGCAGCTATCTCGAAACTCACACGGGCATCGAGGGCAGCATATTTTATCCGCTCGTACGACAAGGGATAATTCTCCCATCCAGACAACCTTAATGCCAGCGTCTCGTCACCCTTCTGAATATTTGTTCCGAGCACAAAATTTGCTACGTCGAATAGGGATGGTGTCAGTTTATCACAACCTTCTACAGGAATTTTTATTTTGGTTTGTAGGTCAGCGATGCTTTTCAAATCAAGGTTGTACGGCTCCAACTTCTATTTTTCCCCTGCGATGGCTGCCCCACAGAAGTATATGTCCTCCCGAGACAAAAAATCGTGAAGCTCACCTGGTATGGAGGGCGCGTGTATAATGTGGTACCCAAAAACATCTTCTTCGAGGCACAGCTGAAGGACGGCGGCGCGCTGGATCTTCCCAATGGCACGCTCCGTGTACTCTGCGTCGAGACCAATGACATTCATCTCCACCTTTCGGAGGGAGTTGGATACATTGTTGATCCACTTCCGAACAACCCTTGGGTGGTCGGTGACTATGGCAACTATGCTCAACGAGCCTTCGACGAGGACATGTTGGACTCTGAAAACCTGCATCTCGATCTCTTTCGCCATTTGGAACCGCTGGACCGGAGGGCTATGGTTTGGAGAATTAGGATTAGATGGCTAGTCTAACTGAAGAAGATGATTATTTATAGGGGCTTCGGAATTACTCCAGGATGATGTGTAGAGGTTAAAACAATGTGAATGCAGTGTGGTTTGGATGCAAATGAAGATCAAGGAGTAGTGAAGAAGCCGAGGAAAATTGGTTCCCGATGGAGAAGTAAATGGGAGAAGTTATGCGCATGCATGAGGAGAGCTGCAGTGGTTTGAGTGTTGCATGCAATGGATTGGACAGGCTCTTCGGTTGCCATTTCTCTCTCCCATGCGCACAGAATGGCCCACTTGCATGGTGCAGTTTATTGGCTGGAGTCTGGCTACAACTGCTCATATGTACGCTAATTAATGTTGTGAATGCGGGGCATGGAGGGAAATGGGCGCATGCAAAAGGGTATATACGCAGACTAATTAGAGAAATACTGAAAAAAGTTATACGCAGACAAAAGAGGACCGGAGGGAGTACTACTCACGTTCCTAATACGGTTACGGAATATGCGTTTATCCTCAAAAAAGAAAAGTCCTTCTTCGCGCTTCCGCATGCACGAGAATTTGGTTCTGCTCGCAATATGGATGATACCTGGAGGATGAAGTGAACCCAGAGGCATGCTAGCACGGGAGTACTACTCATGTTCCTACTACTCCTACTACTAGTAGTAGTACAACTGTAGTACACTTGATGGTCAAAATACTATTATTCATCCGGTCCTCACAGTGAAGTGACAAGACCCTGCACCCGAGGTGACACCAGTCCAGGCGGCGTGTCCGGGTTACCAAAGTCAGCCTCACCTTGTGCACTATGCAGTCATTGTCACCGCTGTTGTATAGCATGCCTCGCCTCGTCTCCCTCTCCCCTAGCACCACTCCATCTCCATCTCCGTCTCGCCGGATATCCTGAGGTCACTCTTCATCATCTCACTGTGCCCCCGCATACCCTCGCCTCGCTCGCCTCCCACTGTACCACTATTCCCTCGCTAGCCGCTCCACCACCGAAAGCCTTCTCCCCTGTAAATCAAGCCCCCAAAACCCCACCTTCCAAACTCCACCATGGCCAACGCGAACCGTGCAGCATCCATATGAGCTGCGATTGGAGCAATCTCCCCAGTGACGTCCTCGACCTCTGTTGTTCGTGTATGGATATGTTGAGCGCCCTGCGGCTGCCTGCATGCTCGAGGGGCATGCACACGACCATCGTCGAAGCGAGACCTAAGATTTTCAAGACACCCTGCTTGCTGCTATCTGGTCTTGCGAGATTTGCTCACCATGATACATAGGCGTACATGATGCCCCTCGACTTCAATCCGACCTCCATTAGCCGAAACTTCTTTGCAGGTATGTAGTGGGTTGCCGTACATCATTTCCCTCGACTTCGATCGGATCACCATCGCCCAAAACTTCTTCCAGGTATGTACTGGGTCGGCATGAAATCCCACTGGATGGCTGCCGTCAAAGAAGGCGGGGAAAAGTTGGTGCTCCTGAACTTCCAGACCTCCCATGAGATTATCCTTCCTCCGTTGGATGATATAGAGTTTTACCTTCGCGGTCCAAGTCATCTAGATTACATTGTCAGTTGGACGCACCTTGTTTTGTAGAAGATTGTAATCTGCCAAGTGCCCACACGACATGCGGATTACGCAGACTTCAAGCTAATTGCGTTGTTCGACAAGGGACTCGCCTATCTTTCCGTCGGTGCCTTCTTTAGCTGGAGACAGCTCAGCTCGCAGTGGATCGTCGTCAAAGCTGATACACACTTCTGTGATGCTATTGAACACAATGGCATCATCTACGCGATCGATAAAGCAGATGGCACCACGTATTGCTGGGACGGCGTGTATAAGTTGTTTCCATCTGATGTTAATGATGACACGATGACACTATTTGAACTTTTTGCGATGATTGACATATCCCTGTTTGAGCAGAATTTGAGTAGAACTATGGCAATGTATTAGAGACGCCGTAAATCAGCTATATTTGGAATGAGTTAATTCATGCGATTGTGACCATGTCATTACAGCCAACTTGTACCCCTGAATAATCAAACTGTTAGGAAGATATTCATATTCTCCTTATTTTATAGTAATCTATATACTACTAAATATGAGTGTGTATCAATGGCCATGTTAGTTTCCTCATTTTCATGATGTAGAAACATGCATCACACTGTTGATTTCATCTAACCATACATTAGGGAAGCAAATGTGCATACGGAGAACTCTATATTTTGAAGTAGTGAAATCCTGTAATGCTTACCATGTGTACATACCTATGTTCGCCCTTCAACAATCCATAGCTAGAATAATATGCTCACAGAATTTTTGCCCACGGAACATGAGTATATAACAATGCATGGTCTGTTAGTTTCCTTGAAGAATTTGTTTGTGAGGACAGAACAGGATTACATAACATGCATGACATGGTAGTTTCCTGTGAAGAATCGATTGTGAGATAACATGAGTATAACCATGCATGGCACTTCTATATTTTTGAACCCAGTATACATTTCCCTGTATTTTCCTCCCAGTTCCAACAGGGACATATCAATGTTATTTCTTGCATTATCCTACTCATACTCTGAACAATGCTGATCTTACATTAACAATGCCTGTCCTTTTTGATATGATGCAGTGTCCCTACAGTTACTGCCCTTTGTAATCACACCACCTTTGCCAAAAACAGGGAAGCACAACTAGTTCCTCGCTCGATCAGAGGACGGCAAAAGACTCATGATCATTCGGACACATGAGCCGGAAAAGGTATATTGCAAAAACCCCAATGTATGCAAGCACCGTGAAATACGTGAGTATTCGGACAGTGGCTGTTACGTCTATGAGCAGGATACTAGCTTGTTGGGGCCTGCGGGATTTTTGAGTTGGAGGCGGCTAAACAGCCTTGGTTCATACTCTCTGTTTCTCAGACTCAATTATCCGATTAACCAGGAGATCACCGTTGGCAAGGACCTTGATGGCAGAGAGGCTCTGTTTGCTATGGAAAACTGTGTCTACACGGCGAGCCCTAGGAGTTCGGGAGCAAACCCCCCTGATTGTCAACGATACAGCCTGCAGCCAAAAGAAGGTGAGAATGACAAAGGCATCTGGATTAACTTTGATCCTTGGATGTGTCGAGTCCGACAGGCAGTGATGTGGTTCAAGCCTTCAGGTTGATAGGTAATTGGGTTGTTGCATCGAAAGGGTGGAGTACTGGTGTCTCCTGATCACTGGTGGCTGAACCGAGGCTGCAAATTATTATGGTGTTGGATCATCCCTCTTCGAATGACTTGTTGTCTTTGCTGCTTGTTCTAGATGGGTAGTTTTCTCTTTTGTTATGCATATTCCTTGTCATTTGTTCATCCTCGTCTACGTCACTCTTACTATGTAATAGTTGCCTCTATTTAGATGTCATTCTCGTCTGGATCACAAGTCTGAGCGCTGGAGATGGGTGCGTTTTTGTGGTGTAGCAAGACTTCTTATGAACTATCATGTCTTGCTGTTTATGTCAGTAGTAGTCACTAGTCAGTGTTTGAATGTTGTATATATCGTTGTTTCGAACTGTTTATTGTCTCGAACTGCTGGTGGGCTAAATGAGGGCATCACCATTCTCCAGTGTTCAGAGTATATCGCCTTTTTTCAGGTTATAATTTGAGCTCATTGTCTTTTCGATGATGTACACTTGTTTGGGCCAGTGAGGTGTCATTGAATATGGGCTGAGTAGTAACGCAATGCCAAATAGGTCAATTATGACTCTCAGGCCGGGCTCTCAAAAGATCCTCAAAAAAAGGCGGGCTCTCAAAAAAAAAGAATAGGGACTCTTAGGCCGACATGTGGGCGCCACCGGTGTTTTCGTGCGCTTGCGCGCCGAGAGCATATTGGCGCGTGTTCGAAATTCATGCTACCTTTTCATCCTGAATCAACCGCCCCTCCCCCACCTCTGGAATCTTGATTCCTACTCCAGTTTCCCCCAAATCCCCCTCCTGTACTCCCCGTACTCAAGTGCACTATCATGTCGCCGGTCAACGCGGATCTCCGAGCCGGAGATCCTGAGGTTCGTCTTGCCTTCGGGCGCTGCGTGTTGTCGCTCAACAGTGGCAAGGCGGCGCTTGACGACCAGTTTGCCGGCAAAGAAAACGGCGACCGGCCTCCCGTCTTGCCTTCGGGCGCTGAGTAGTAACCATCAACGGCGACCGGCCTCCCGTCTCGCCGGACGACCTTGTCAAAGCTCTTGGCATTGCGCACGGTATCCAAATAAGTGACTTGCTCGTCGAAGTCTGTCCACCACTGCCTGATTTCTTCGTCAGGTTCCGGACAACTTTCGACTGCAGTCATGTGTTCGAATCTTCCCGACGTTTGTTCTGTGATGGCGCACTGCTGAGCTTTGATCGGTGGCACCCAGGATGGGGCTCGGTGCCCTCTGAGCTTGAGTTTTTAACAAAGCTTACCTTCCACGGCATGCCTCGACATGCCTGGAATAGCGAGTCAATGAATGAGCTTATCAACAACCTTGGAGGTGAGCTTGTAAGTATGTTTGTTCCTCCAGACAGCTGGGCTCTAACGGTTATGGCATGGATGAAGAAGCCGTCCACCATACCGAAGGTGATTGGTGTTGAGATACCGGTGCAGGAACCGGGGTTGTACTATTCGTCACCACCAAGGCGGCCGCAGACCACGTTAGGGATGTACCTGTATCGAGTGTGCGTGCATGTCGAAGAAGTGGTCAATCCATCAATCGAAGTCCTGCTGCCGCTGCTGGTGCCCGGGTCTGTCGACGACGTCCATTACAGGAGTCAACGTCAGACTTTCCCCGTGTTGCTCGGAACGATGGATGGCACAGGGCCTACTCCATCGCGCGGCGGAGGCCATTGCTTCTTTCGGAGAAGAGGCAGGGCTGGCTGCCTGGATGTGCTCTAATTTGAGGTAACAAGTGAATCTTGTCAGATGAGCTGTTCTTTTTTTTACCTAAACTTTTTTTAGAAAGGGTTGTACGTCAACTTAATGTTCTAGCAGAACTTATATATTGTGTTGTCTGTCTGTTTTCTTTGCACAACATTCAAGATATTTCCCCGTCATTGATAAAGACGATGAACCGTTATGTACGAGTTCGTTGGTTTCAACATAGCCCTACCCGTAGTGATCCACTGCTTCCACCCTGATTGTGCCGCCTGCGTGAAATTTTTGTATGCAAGTTCAGTGTGCTATGTTGTTCTATATGATTGTGTCAACTATATAAGTTTTTACTAAGCATCATCAATGCATATGGCTGAAAGATGTATTTACGAGCATTGACCGATGGGTCTCTCTCTCTCTCTCACACACACACACACGCACGCACAAGTGGGACCCGTTGAATTATTTCTTCGCTCGTGCCAGCTTTTAATTAGGTTCCACTGCACTCTAACTTTTTTCTTAAGTTATTAATTGAGCTCAGTGACTTCAAAAAGTTGTACAGAAGCCTTGTTTGGGCCTTTTCGGCATCGCTGAATGTGGGCTGAGTAGCCATGTAAGGTTGTACTGTACTACACAGGCATTTTTTTCAACATCAGCAATGCAACTGGGCCGACAGTTGTACACAATCTGGGTCAACTTGTTATTCTCCGCCTCGCTGGGCTGCAAATATTTCCTAGGAGGGATGCATTAGACTTAACAAGAAATGAGCTTTAAGAAATAATAAATGGGATGTAATTATAAAAAATGGGCAGTAACTATAAAAAATGCACCAAACACGTAATTTGTTTATAAAATATTACTTTTGGATTTTGAAAATTTTAATTTCATTAATTGTTGCGCGCGCAATGTTTCGTTGGATTTTTACGTAATACAAATTTATATTGAAATTGTATTTAATCTGACTAGAATTTTGAGGACAAAAATATTTCGGATCCTATCAAAATGTGGGAAATTTTATTGAATTCTGTTTTGAACGGTTGGTTGAAATTATTAATCGTTGTCCTAGCTAGAAAATGGGTTGTACTTTTAGCAAACTGTAAATGGGCTGTAGTAAATTCCATCAGAATTCAAAAATGGGTTGTGCATTCTTACAAATCGCAAATGGGCTATAAGTTCTCTGCCACACACTTGTGGGCCTACTAAGTTGACGCGTACGCAAGGCTTTGTCAACTTATAGTCAACACACGGTTCTAGCAGCAGTGTCTGTTGGATGTCCATCCAACGGATGTCGTCTTCTTCTTCAATCTCGGATAAGCTTCAGCCGCCCAGAAAATGATTCCTCCCCCTAACATCTGGGGCGCACTGTTTCGGAGGCTGACCTGTGGGCCTACTAATTGACGCGTACCGAGGGCTTTGTCAACTTAGTCAATATAAACGAGTCTAGCTGCAGTGACCGTACGATGTCCATCCAACGGCCGTTGTGATTCTTCAACCTCTGGTCTTCTTGCTCCAGCCGCCCAAAGCAGCGCCGGTCGTGCCGCCTGCTCCTGCCTCTCGTGGCCGGTTGTGCTGCCGCGGAGGCCTCACCTCCGCTTACCACTCCCATTGTTGGCCAGGCCCTGCGGCGACGACATCCTCACACCGCAGCCGAACCAGTGAACCCTCGTACTCCTCTCCGCGTGGTCATCCACTGCCGCGTCTTCCCCGGTTCCGCGTCGTCCCCTTCCTAGGCCTCGCCGTTGTCCACCGCCTTGGTGCTCTCGGCGCGGCGTGGTCAACGTGGTCAAGGAACGACTTCCATCGGAAGAGTACTGTACGTGGAGAGGCTGACAGCTGGGTCCACGGCCGCAGCAAGGAATTGCCTCCTTATTACTCGCAAAATAATTATTCCTCTACCTGAAAGCAGGGACCCACCGGACGGGCCATCGTATTTCACAAAAAAATGTTTCCCCCCTGACTGCTGGGACCCACCAGCTACATCTTCGCACGCAAGGAAGTGCGTCCATATTACGGGCAAAAAAAATGATTCGCCCCCTGACTGCTAGGACCACCAGCTACATCTTCGCACGCAAGGAAGTGCGTCCATATTACGGGCAAAAAAACGATTCGCCCCCTGACTACTGGGACCCACCAGCTACATCTTCGCACGCAAGGAAGTGCCTGACAGTAGGGACCCACCCGGTCGAAGCGTACGTAGCGTTGTCATTCTGGTCAGGGAGCGTGTACGTACATACTAGTCGGTCGGTCTGTCTGCAGGCTGCAGCGATGAACCGTGGCCATGCAAGGAAGGGCACGTGTCGTAGTAGAGGTGCACACGTGTGGTAGTAGAGGCGCGCACGTAGCATGTACACGTACGTACAACGGCCAGGCTGCAAGAAAGAAAATACGGCCACGTACGTACATACGGGCGGGGTCTCGAATGCCTACTTGCCCATACGTACGGCCAGGGCTCGTGTACATGGCTGGGTCGGAATGGAGAAACTGCATCGTCATCGTGTTCATGGGGAGGCAATGGAATGCGTCATGTTCATCGGGAGGCAACGGAACGTGTGTTGTTCATCACGAGCCAACCGGCTTGGACGGAACAGCCGATGGAAATGAGGTCTGGCGTACCGCAGAACGGAGGAAACGGCCTTGTGTTCGACCGGCCACGATGGAAACGGGATCCTATTCATCGGGAGGGGTCTGGCGTATCGCAAAACGGAGGAAACGGACCTCCTACGGTGGAAACGGGGCCCTGTTGATCGAGAGGTGTGGTGTACCGCAAAACGGAGGAAACGGACTTGTGTTGGAGCGCTACGGTCGAAACGGGGGTCCTGTTCATCGGGAGGGGTGTGGCGTACCGCAAAACGGGACTCCACGGGATACTGTTCATCTCCACCGTCGACTGCCTCCACGGGCTACTGTTCATCCACCATCGACCTCCTCCAGCCTCCACCTGCGACTATTCATCCACGGGCTCCTGTTCATCCAGCCTCCACCGCGCGCTCCACCGGCTACTGTTCAACCAGCCCTCTCCACAGGGTCATGTTCAACCACCCCTCCATGGGCTACTGTTCATCCAGCCCTCCACCGGCTACTGTTCAACCAGCCCTCCACCGGCTACTGTTCAACCAGCCCTCCACGGGGTCCTGTTCATCCAGCCCTCCACGGGGTCCTATTCCTCCACCGGCTCGATCGATCGGGGTACTGTTCATCCAGCGGCAACGGCTTCTACTACCACGGGGTCCTGTTCATGCAACCCCCACCGGAAACTGTTCATTCAAACCCCCTCAACAACGCTCACTGTTCATCAAGGGAAGGAGGCAGCAGTGTTCGATCGGCTTCAGTTAGCAGCAGTAGCGAAGGAATCACTCGGGTTCAGTTAACAGCAAGGGATCGATCGATCGCTCGGGTTCAGTAACAATCGCGCTCGGGTTCAGTTAGAGCCCAACGCCTCGCTCGGGTTCAGTTAGAGCGCAACACCTCGCACACACGCGCGTACGTATGAGAGAAACGCGCATCGCTCGGCCCCCGACCAGCCACCATAACCGGGAACTCCCCGATATTTTCCTCGCCCCCGCTTCTACCATGGTTTTTTCCGCCATGGACGGCCCAAAGAATGTCATGCAGCTGCGTCTCTGGCCGACCCAGGACGAAAAGCCCATTTTCTGTCATGATTTTTTGTCACAGAAGTAGGACCCCACCACATCTATGATGATACTGGATTTTGTCACAATTATTGTCATAGAAGTGTCAGAAGTATGATAGAAAAAAAATTGTTTGGCCCAAAATGTCACGGATGTGTCTTTTTGGTAGTGAGCTCTGTGGACGCATATATCCGAGCCGCTCGAGACGGACTTGCCGGAGTCACTCAGCTGTTCTCAAAGGATATACAGGTAAGAGTTTGTGCAATCTTGATAGATACATGCTAGTAGCCCTCGTGACATGAAGCGGTGAAGCCAACCGATTTAAGGATCGAAATGACCTGGAGGTTCTTAAAGAGAAGAATACTACGCTATCCCGACCAAGAGCTGAAAACAAACCAAATGCAGCTGAACACCGTCACTGCCGAACTGGCGGAAATGAAAAAGGCCGAAATGAGCACGTCCAAGAAGAGAGAACACGAGGAGGAAAAAGACAAGCAATCTGAAGAGATAAAGAGCTTAAAGGCTCAGTTATCCGCCGCCCAAAAAGAAAATGAGAAGTTGAAAGGCGGCATGTTTGGTATGACTTTTAAGACCTCCATAGAGATTCATGTTTAATCCACAATTCGGAATGTCATAACTCTGTTTCTGTAGGTCTATTAACTGGTCGGCCCAAAGAAGAAGTATCTGGATTTCAAGGCGACGTGCTAAAGGAGCTGTCCGTGGTACATGCGCGGGCCCGGAAAGCCATGAAGAGTATGGTCAAGGCTTTATGGCCATCCGATACCCCTCCAGAAAGCATGGAGGGTTTGGCAAGCCTGTTCAAAGGTGCCCGGTGCCACTTCGAGCTATGGAAGATGTCCGCCTGCCGTGAAGGCGCACGAGAAGCCTGGGCAATGGTGAAAACACGCTTTACCAAGCTGGATCTGAATCATATGTCCTGAGTGGGACCGCAGGGACCAGACGGAAAAGAAATTCCGTTGAACTTGGTGTATCACCAAGTAATGGTAGCTGCGAAATATTCGCAGGAAGACTATTGGTTAGACAGTCTGATAGATGGAATAGAGAAGGAATAGGCATCCGACTCAATGTATTAATGTACTTTATGATCAACATGTATCTTCAACCGAACATCTGAAAATTTTGTCATCGCAGGCTTTCGGCTTTAACCTCCAAACCCAAAAAGGGTGGAGTGTTTCCGAATACTATAATGAAAGAAACATTCATTTTTTCTGGAAAATAGGCAACCCAGTCATTGTGCTCGAACAGACAAAAAAAATTAGTTCAGGAGGTATGTTATATTATGTATGTAAGAAACATCTTCCAAGGAGAATAGTTCCGTTAAGGGTTCGTTTCCTTGGGTTGGCATACTTTAATTGTGTGTGCCTGGGCTTTGGCCCGTATGACGGAAAAACTGTCCCGCACTTTTTTATTTGAAGAGTTACAAGAATGTAACAATCTGTCGTTTGATTGTCAACCAATTATTCTCTTAAGAATGCTAGCTTTCGGCTTCACCCATCTGAGGTACAGGTCCAGATTACCCGGTTGTAACAATCGCAGAGGTGCTCCCTTTATGCCCTAGCCGAACAATCGGGAACGTAGGGCATAAACACAGGAACGAGGCAACCTAGCTTGGCAAAAACTTAAGTCATAGAGCTGCATATAGTGGCAAAAGAGTGTAAAACGACATATAAATTGTGAGCTCCAGGCTCTGAGTAATAATAAGCTTCAATTAAAGAAGCCCCCAGTCATGGTGGGGTGTATACATTTTAAGATGTGTGTCCCTTAAGAGTTCGGCCTATCCGAACATATCCTGGGAAACGTATAAAAAAGAGAAAACAAAAAAAATGAAGAGGGAAAAGGAAAAAGGGGACAAAACAGAGGCAGGCCGAACTTATGCGTAGAATCTTCGGAGGCGAGCAGCGTTCCATGGATTCGGCTCTAGGCTTTTGTCCGATGCATTACGAAGGCGATAGGCTCCTCCTGTGAGAACTTCATCTATAATGAAGGGGCCCTCCCATTTTGGTTTGAGCTTGTCCTTCTTCTTCTCTGGGAGGCATGAAACAAGTTCACCGACATTATAAGTCTTGGCCCGCACTTCCCTGCTTTGGTATCTCCGAGCCTGTTGTTGATAAAATGCGGAACGGGCTCTTGCAATATCGTGCTCCTCCTCCAGGCCGTCTAGGTCATCCTGCCGATCGAGCTCGGCTTCTCTCTCTTCATACATTCGCACTCGAGGTGAGTCATGAATAATGTCGCAGGGCAAGACAGCCTCTGCGCCGTACACAATGAAAAAAGGTGTTTATCCGGTTGTGCGATTGGGCATAGTCTGCAATCCCCAGAGTACGGAATTGAGTTCCTCGACCCAGTGTTTATCTGACTCCCGTAGCGATCGCACTAGTCTGGGTTTGATGCCGCTCATTATCAGGCCATTAGCCCGTTCGACCTGACCGTTTGTTTGAGGGCGGTATACGGAGGCGTAATTGAGCTTAATGCCCAAGTTAGCGCACCAATTTTTCACCTCATCGGCTGTGAAATTGGAGCCATTATTAATGATGATGCTGTGTGGGACACCATAATGGTGCACCACGCCGGATATAAAGTCGATCACTGGCTCGGCTTCAGCCATTTTTACTACTTTGGCCTCTATCCACTTAGTGAATTTATCCACCATAACCAGCAAATATTTCTTCTTATGGCTCCCCCCTTTAAGGGGTCCGACCATATCTAGCCCCCAGACCGCAAAGGGCCAAGTGATGGGGATTGTTCTTAAGGAAGTGGGCGGCATGTGACTTTGATTGGTGAAAAGCTGACATCCCACACAACGCTGTACAAGGGCATGTGCATCTGCTCGGGCCGTAGGCCAAAAGAAACATGTACGGAAGGCCTTGCTTACGAGGGCCCGAGCTGCGGCGTGATGGCCACCAAGACCAGCATGTATTTCAGCCAAGAGCTGCCGTCCCTCCTCTTCGGAGATGCACCTTCGAAGAACTCCAGTAGTACGTTTCTTGTAGAGTTCACCTTCGTGAACTTTGTAGGCTTTAGAGCGTCGAATTGTGCGCCGGGCCTCATTCTGGTCATCAGGGAGCTCCTACTTATTAAGGTAAGCCATGAAGGGTTTTGTCCATGGAGCAATGACGGCCATGATTACATGGGCGGAAGGTGTCATTTCTGTCCCCGAGCCCCCGATGATATTGGAATTGTGTTCGGCTGCTGGGGGTATGATCGGCTCCGGACTAGTATTTCCGCTCTCGTCATGCCATACCACGGATGGCTTGAAGAGCCTTTCCACAAAGTTATTAGGCGGGACGGGATCGCGCTTAGCGCCCATTCGAGCAAGCATGTCCGATGCCTGATTATTGTCTCGAGCAACGTGATGGAACTCGGGCCCCTCAAACCGAGCTGATATTTTGAGTACGACGTTTCGGTATGCCACCATTTTTGGGTCTTTTGCATCGAATTCTCCATTTATTTGGGATATTGCAAGGTTTGAATCCCCACGCACCTCTAGGCATTGTATGCCCATAGAGACAGCCATTCGGAGACCATGTAGTAATGCCTCGTATTCGGCTGCATTGTTGGAATCCGTATACATAATTTGTAATACGTAGCGGACTGTGGCCCCCGTAGGGGATGTCAAGATGACACCAGCCCCCAGTCCGGCTAACATTTTAGATCCGTCAAAGTACATGATCCAGTTTGAGTATGTGTTGTACTCTTTAGGGAGCTCGACTTCCGTCCACTCAGCGCTAAAGTCGGCCAGCACCTGAGATTTAATATCTCAGCGTGGCTTGTATGTTATTTAAAATGGTAAGAGCTCGATCGCCCATTTGGCTATGCGGCCGGTGGTGTCCCGATTATTTATGATGTCGTTGAGTGGTACTTCGGATGCCACTGTGATCGAATGCTCTTGAAAGTAGTGCCGCAGCTTCCGGGATGCTATAAAGACCACATAAGCTATCTTCTGTTAGTGAGGGTATCGAGATTTGCATGGTGTGAGGACCGCCGATACATAATACACTGGTTTCTGGATGGTAAACTTGCGTCCCTCTTCCGCTCGTTCAACAACGAGTACAACGCTCACTACCTGGTGAGTCACAGATACGTAGAGCAACATAGGCTCGCCAATACTTGGTGCGGCTAGGATTGGGTTGCGTGCTGTCGGTGTCAAAACCGGCAGATCTCGGGTAGGGGGGCCCAAGCTGTGCGTCTAGGGATCGATGGTAACAGGGGACCAAGGGACACAATGTTTACCCAGATTTGGGCCCTCTTAAAGGAGGTAAAACCCTACTCCTGCTTGATTATGTTCGAAGAGTATAGCGATTGCAAGAGTTGATCTACCTCAAGATCGTGGCGGTTGAATCCTAGATGTCTAGCCTATGAATATTCTGATGATGGTAATGAGGATAGCCTCTACGGACTAACCCCTCCAGTTTATATACACACCGGAGGGGCCTAGGGTTTGTACAAGGTCGGTTCATCAGGGAAGGAAACGATACACCCGGACTCTAATCTCGCCATTCACGTATGGAGAAGTCCCACCCGGACACGTTGGACGGTCTTTAGCTTGATCTTATACGGCCCATCCAACCCGGCCCATACTCCTGGGCCGGTGTAACATCCCAAATTTTCAATTTGGTATGTTATACATAGATCATCGTTGCATATCATGTTTTATTGCATTTTGGCAAATCCTCGATAAATCCTAAGCAACTCAAGGACCCTCGGAGAGAGTTGGGGATTTTCTCGAATTTTCATATTTGATTTTCATCAAATGATAAGACGAGGATTTTGGTTTTAATTATTTTCTCTCCGGAAAAATATTTCATTTTAAATAAACGAGAGGAGAAAATATGACTTCTCCAAAACAATTGAAATACTGCAGGAAAAATGTTAAAATCATTATTTGGATTTTATTTGCAATTTTTATTGCATTAAAAATATTGCATGTTTTCAAAATATTTATTTTTGATTTTAAAAATGTTCACCCTATTCTAGATTTTCTAACTAGACGGGGAAAATTTATTTCATATTTTTCTGATTTTTATTTATTTTTCTACGCAATATTTTACGCGGAACTTATTTTTAAAAAAAACGCGCCCGCGCCGACTAGGCCAGAGGCCCAGCCGACGGCCCACCCCGTCGCCCCTCTCCTCTCTCCCCACGACGCCGCCGCCGGAGTCCGCCATGGCCACGACGCCGCCGCCGCCTCGGGTGCCCCCTTCCCCAAGCACCTTGGACCCCCCCCTTTCATAAATAGGACCCCCCCTCTCTTTCCTCACCGCCGCCGCCGACATCGCCGCCGCCGCCCGCATCTCGCCCGACATCGCCGCCGGTTGCCTCGTCGCCGCCGCCGCCGGGAGCGCCGGAG